>NW_015388436.1:126156-192225 GCF_001527695.2 Protobothrops mucrosquamatus
ACTTGGTTATTCCAGCTTGCAGGACTGGCCTAGGGTAATTTTTAGAGGGGTTTTAATTACATTTTAATTGGACAAATGTTTAAATATTTCTTTTAATTAATTTTAAATTTGTATTGTTATTTATGTATTTTAACTGATTGTCAGCCGCCCTGAGTCCGCGAGGAGAAGGGCGGGATATAAATCCAAATATAAATAAATATAAATAAATAAAAATAAAAAATCTTTAAAAATAAATAGATGGAGTTCCTGATCAAACTCTATTTATTCTGGTCTTTGTATATTGGCCCCATGCTAACTCTCTTTTCCTAACATTTGTGTTCCTTCCTTCCTCCCCCTCCCCCCAGGCTAAGGAAATACCAGGTGTGAAAATTTTCCACTCTTCTGCTACTATCTATTTTGCTAATGCTGAATTGTATGCAGAGGCCCTTAAAAAAAAGGTGAGAAAAACTTCAGAGTTTGTTCTTAGTATTTGCTTGGTTGCTCATTCATGGCAATGTATGACCTCTAAAATAGCTTTGGGCTATATTCCACTTAGAAGGAATCAAGAGACAGATATTCTTTCAACTCCTGCGTGGGGGTGCTCTTGTGGTACATTTAATTCACCCTTGGCCTTCATCTTTGCTCAGGGAAAAAGAACTGCATTTTTATTCTGCATATAAAGCTGTTACAAAATAATCAAAAGCTCGGAATTAAAGCAGCAACGTTGAAGGCAGGGCAGGGGGCCAACCTGCATTTCTTATCGAAATCCACACTTGGGCATACACCCATACACACACACACACACACGCACACACATATACATATATAGATAGATAGATACGTGTGTGTGTGTGTGTGTGGTGTGTGTGATGGTTCCGATAGACAGAGACAAATAAAGCAGAACTCCAAGGCCTGTGAATTCCACAAAGAACATGTTTATTGGTTACAAAGTATCAGCATGGTCAAAAGCGAAACCAAGTCTAAATTTCCCACTAAAAATTACCCAATTACAAAGTATAGATATATATATACTCCATTGGGCTAAAATATGTTTTTAATTGATGATTCAGACTAGGAAAAATTTATAAGAACTTCATCAGGGGTAGTCAACCTTAGCTCTTTTATGACTCGTGGACTTCAACTCCCAGAATTCCTGAGCCAGCACAGCTGGCTCAGGAATTCTGGGAGTTGAAGTCCACGAGTCATAAAAGAGCCAAGGTTGACTACCCCTGAACTTCATTTTGCCCAGCCATCTCAATGTTGCTGTTCTGATTAAATTTTGAGTTTACTTTCCCTGTTTACAGTTGGTGTGCCATCTTCTCATTTAGAGTTTCCAAGCGGGTGCATAACTGATGATAAAAAATAATAATAAATAATAATACTGGTGAATGAATAGACTGTGTGAGATGTCAAAAGCAGGGGGAAACAAATTGGTGGTTTTCCTAAGGCGCAAGGGATGATATCTCTTGCAGAGATCTCCTTCCCAGGAACCTTCTTCCCATCCCCGAAACCTTCTGCCACATTCCCAGAAACCCAGAGGACAGCCTCTGAGGAAGATCTTTGTGAACGATGATAAGTGGACATATTCTGGTTTCTCTTCAGATCGTATAAATCTTTCGCCTTTTACTAAAGAAAAGCCATTTCCAATCCGCTCCCCACCTACCCACAGCACGTCCAAGTAAATAGCAGCTCCCTGAATTGTACTCAGAAATTGTCCAAAAACTAATAAAGCTCTTTATCAGGGATCAACAGTCTTTTTACGTCAATGGCTGGTGCCAGTTAATATCTTCTGTTTTGAAATAAATTCTGTTTCTAGGCTGTCCCCACAGCAGATCCTTATAATGGCCTAATGTAATCATGAGCTCACCTGACATGTATAGCTTTCTCTCTCCAAAATGACTGTCACTCCTGGATGAGTAAAAGAACCAGTGAGCACTGAGTAAATATACAAGTAGTAAAATAAGGGGTTGATACAAGCCCTTACCCACTCACTGTCTTTCGGTACTGTATGACCATATTTTTTCCATCCTTTTACCCATTGAAGTCAGGGGCCCAATAAAAGGAAAGTGCAAAACAACTCTTTTTATTTTAGTGAAACTTTTCTTATCAGATATCAGTCCATCAGATTATTTCAAATATCAACTCATACCTTAAATGGGACCTTCTCAGTGTGTCCACCCCACCATCCGAAGCTTCTTTTAACAAGCCTGGTGGAGTGAAAATGAGTAAAATGGGTCTTGGTGTCTTCCAGGAATATCTGCAGGATATGATAAAAAAAAAAGTCAAGATGGGAAACATAGCAAAGCTCTGCCTGGTTTTGATGTGCATCGCATGGTGCAAGGCATATCAAAGACAGGCAGAGCTTCAACCACACCACGGTGTCGGCCATCTTGACTTTTTGACCGTAGCCCATCACACATCAAAAAACTGGCAGCTGTCATTTGCATCCTGAGATGTAAGTACTTGTCTCTNGCTGCCATTGTGATTGTCAACTTGAAAGGCATGTTCAAACAGTTCAAAGATATTCCTGCACTTTGGAGATCTAATTTTACCGACCTGGTAAGTAGGAGAAAACTTCAAGAGGAATCCAAAGGCAAGAAAAGACTGATGGATGGCCATAAATTCTGCTCTGTATGAGGAGCTAATCTAGATTATGCATGCAGCAGGGATACGATGCAGTTCTCATACTCAGAAACAGCAAATAATAATAATAATAATAATAATAATAATAATAATAATAATAATAATAATAATAATAATAATAATAATAATAATAATAATAATAATAATAATAATAAAGTTGGAAGGGACCTTGGAGGTCATCAAGTCCAACCCCCTCCTCAGGCAGGAACCCTACACCATTTCGGACAAATGGCTGTCCAGTCTCTTCTTAAAAACTTCCAGTGTTGGAGCATTCACCGCTTCTGGAGGCAGGTTGTTCCACTGGTTAATTGTTCTAACTGTCAGGAAGTTTCTCCTTAGTTCTAAGTTGCTTCTCTCCTTGATCAGTTTCCATCCGTTGCTTCTCGTCCTGCCTTCAGGTGCCTTGGAGAATAGCTTCACTCCCTCTTCTTTGTGGCAGCCCCTGAGATATTGGAACACTGCTATCATGTCCCCCCTCGTCCTTCTCTTCGTTAAAGTAGACATACCCAATTCCAGCAACCGTTCCTTATATGTTTTAGCCTCCAGTCCCCTAATAATCTTTGTTGCTCTTCTCTGTACTCTTTCTAGAGTCTCAGCATCTTTTTTACATCGTGGTGACCAAAACTGGATGCAGTATTCCAAGTGTGGCCTTACCAAGGCATTGTAAAGTGGTAGTATGATAGTATTATGTAAGGGACACCTGGGGAGAAAAATTCCAGTAAAACTGTGCTAATTTTCAACAACATAGAAACAAGTAGATGAAGAAATAAAATAGCAAGCAAAAAACTGACTTCTCCCCCCACCACCACCACCCAACATTGCTACAACTGATAGTGTCTTGCACTATATCTAAGAGAAATAACCCTGTGGCACCTACAGTTTTATTCTATAGTTTGGGAGGCCATTTACCTGTGATGATAATGCAGACCTTGGACAAAGAAATCTTAACATACTCAGAAAATGATGTGCTAGAACTAGTTTTCAAGATATGCCAGCTTTTTTTCTCTGTGGAAAGATTAAAACCATGTCATAATTACAGGGCATTCAGATATAAAAGTCTTCATGTCTTAGTAATTACTATTAGTAATTACTTTGTCTAACCCATAAATTTTAGATCATCCACTTCTATAGATTTGAAGCTGTTACACATAGATTCCCAAAGGCAAGGAGACTGGATATGTTCCATACTTTGGGAGGTGAGATAATAATGACGGTGATGATATATTAAATTTGAATGCTACCCAACTCTCAACAATTCTGGGCAGCTCACAACATTCAAATAAAAAAATTACAATGCAACATTTTTTTTAAAAAAAGATGGGAACTGCGATTAGGATAGTCCAAAGTAGGGGGTAATATCTGAAAAAGTTTTTTTTTCAGGCTCCCACAACACCCACTGTTAAGTCCGAAGAATAATGGCGAATGAAGCATTGCATTTTGCTAACAGGTCTTTATTCTCTGTCTACAGTCAACTAACAGCAAGAGCAGAGGCACGCAGGCCTCTATTTATACCCTCTGATCCCCGGGCAATTCCAACCAATAGCAGGCAGTCTTTTCCCGCCTTGCGCATGCGCGCAAGGCCGGCGCCGCTCAGTCTGGTCCTGGGCAGCTTTTGCAAATGCCCGGGACTCTTGCATCGTCCTGAGGCTCAGGACACAACACCCCTCCCCCCTAGATAAAATAATTCTGCGCCCCACATGGACGCCACCTTTGATAGATCCTTTGTTTACTAACTATTGCATTAAATGCACAGAGTGTGAGAGGTATGGGACCGTTCTGTCTTTCTGAGAACCGATGCGCCCAACCCAGCTTCCTAAGAGCTAACCAGTCTGGACCTCTTATCAGGTTCCTATACTTTTGCTCACCTTACGTAATCTGCAAGGTATTTGGGAGGGCCTTTGACCCGTAGCAACCTTCTCGGACCTGGGGAGCTTGAAGTGTTTCCCCCGTTGCTTTCCACACTAGGTGAATTACCCTGTGGTTGTCTAGTGACTTTTGCCTGACTTCCCTGCCCGCCTCCTAGACTCGTGAAGTCAGGACTCTGCTGTTCACTATACCTGGTTGACCTACCTCTTAGGGAGTTTTCTGAGCCCTCTGAACTCATCTCAATGTTCCCTGAAGGTGTGTAATTTCCCTGGCTCCTTTCTGTAGTGATAGGGTCCAAGGATACCTCCCTGTTAGCCCTAATGCGTGGGGACATCCTTCTGTGAGCCATTGCTGAAAAGGGCATGTCCCCACCCTGTTGTGCCTGCTCTCTTGTATGTTGTGAGTTGTGAGTATGCTCCCAGTCAGTCTCCTTGTCTGGAGTATTGTTGGTGAATTGTGGGTAGTTAGTATACCTCCGGTGTGACTCCCAGGCTGGAGTGAGTGTGGGGGTGTCTGTTTGCCCCCTGCCCCATGAATTCCTATTTGGAGCACTTGCGGAATGTGGGTGTTGCGTACCCGTGTTGCCCTCAACAGCCATTGTCGGCTGCTGATTCTGATTCCCAGAATGCATTTCCCATTCCTCCCCCCCCCAGACAAGACTGAGGAGGAAACCTAGGCGAGTCCTGCCTCACACATAGTTGATCAATGTGGCGGCGAAGAACGCGGCCGTCTTCCCATGACACCTCGTAGGACAGAGGCCCCGAGACCTTGCAGACCACAGCCGGGACCCAGAGGTGTCCAGGCCCGTAATTCCTGGCCCAGACAGGATTGCCTTCATGCAGGACCCATGGTGGGTGCGGCTGAGACACCTGTGAAGCTACTCGCTCCGGATGCAGCCTGTCCAATTTAGTCCCAAGCCGGCGACCCCAACAGAGTTCAGCCGGCACTTACCCGTGGCAGTGCACGGAGTAGTACAATGGGCTAGAAGGAAGTCAGCCAACCTGTGATGCCAGTTGCCGTAAGTCAGTTTCTTGAGAGCGTCCTTGGCGACGCGGACCATTCGTTCAGCCAGACCATTGGTGGAAGGGTGGAATGGAGCCGAAGTAGCGTGGCGAATTATGTTGGCTTGTAGAAAACCCTGAAACTCAGTAGAAGTAAATTGAGGACCATTATCCGACACCAGAACATCTGGCAACCCATGTGCAGCAAAAATGTTTCTCAACACCTGAATGGTCTTGGCAGCAGTGGTAGATGACACAGGCACAACTTCCAGCCATTTGGAATGGCTATCTACAACAACCAGGAAGAATTGTCCCTGAAAGGGCCCAGCGTAATCTATATGTATTCTAGACCATGGAGTGTGTGTTTCCTCCCACCTATGCACAGGGGCCTGGGCATTTCTGGCCTGGACTGCTGACATGCATGACACCCATGTACCTGGGCCTCAATGGCTCTATCAATGCCAGGCCACCACAAATGGTTGCGCGCAAGCGCTTTCATCCTGACAATCCCAGGGTGGCCCTCATGTAATGAGACCAAGATTCTCGCCCTCAATGAGGCCGGAATCACAACTCTAGAGCCCCAGAGGAGGCAGCCATTGAAAGTGGACAACTCGTGCCTCTTGACCCAAAAACGTTGAAAGTCCTCCTCGGGGCATCTGTCAGGCCATCCTGACAGCACCCATGTCAGCACGCGTTTGAGCGTGTGATCAGTGGCAGTTTCAGCAGCCACATCCCTAGCATTAAGGGGACACTCTGGCAATTCCTGAATGGACAATATGTGCATAGCAGGGGCGGGATCAGGCTCCACAGTAGGCAATGGCAGCCTACTTAATCCATCAGCATGACCCATTTCTCTGCCAGGTTTGTGAACTAGTGAATAGTCATAAGCTGACAAAAAAATGGACCATCGCAGCATGCGAGGGGACAGGATGTGTGGGGTTTGTTTGGAGGTAGTGAATAACCCCAGCAAAGGCTTGTGGTCAGTAAAGACCGTAAAATGGCAGCCATAGATGAAATCATGGAATTATTTAATTCCAGCCACAATAGCCAAAGCCTCCCTATCAATCTGAGCATAGTTACGCTCAGCAGCAGACAATGTCCTAGAATAATATGCCACAGGGACCTGAGTCCCATCAGCCGTCAGATGGCTAAGCACAGCACCCACACCATAGGGGGAAGCATCACAAGTCAGACACACTGGCAACTGCTCATGAAAATGAGCTAACACCGCATTGGATGTAAGTAAGGTCTTAACCTCATTGAAACTGGCCTCATGGACTTTGGTCCAACGCCAACAGGCATTTTTATCTAGAAGTCTGTGTAAAGGTTCAGCAATAGCAGCTTTATGAGGTAGAAAAGCATGATAGAAGTTTAGTAAACCCAAAAAGGCTTGTAATTCGCCCTTAGACTTGGGGCTTGGAGCCTGCTGAATAGCTTTGAGCTTAGCATCAGACGGGTGTATACCTTGAGCATCTATCCTGAATCCCAGGAAATCAGTGGAATGCACACCAATCTTACATTTGTCCTGTTTTAACTTAAGGCCTGCTCTTCGGAAACGAAGCAAAACAGCCCTTAACCTCTCTGCCAGCGTTTGGGCAGAGTCCCCTGCGATGAGAACATCATCAAAATAAGGACACACGCCAGGAATACCCCTCAGGGTGTTTTCCATTACACTCTGAAAAATGCCAGGGGCGACATTCACCCCAAACTGCAACCTTTTCACCTTGAAAGCCCCTCTATGGGTAACAATGGTTTGAGCCTCAGCTGCTGCATCATCAACAGGCAGCTGTTGATACGCTTGAGCCAGGTCAAGCTTAGCAAAAATCTTGCCCTCTTTGAGAGAAGCCAAAATGTGGCTCACTACAGGCACAGGATAAGCATGTTGCTATAGGGCCTTGTTTAGTGTGCACTTGTAGTCTGCACAAATTCGAATGTCCCCATTTGCCTTTAAAGGCGTTACAATGGGGGTTTCCCACAGGCTGGAATCTACAGGCTCTAATATGCCTTGCTGGAGCAGCTTGTCCAGCTCAGCATCAATCTTGCCCTTGAGAGCAAATGGTACTCTCCTAGGTTTAACCCTTATGGGCTGTACAGCTGAATCTAGCTTTAGTGAAACTGGAGGTCCTTTGTAGGATCCTAGTTCAGAACTGAACACATCTGCAAACTCCTTGCAGACATCTGCAAGGGTCTCCGTTTGCAACTTGTGCAGCCCTGTTACTTGGATTCCCAAGGCCTCAAACCAATCGAGTCCAATTAGACTCGTGCACTCACCCCCCACAACCAGCACGTCTAGGGGGCCTACAAAATTCTTATACTGTACCTTAAGGGTGGCCTCCCCCTTAACGCACACTTGGGAATTTTGAAAATCCATAAGGATTACATTAGAAGGCCTTAGCGAAACACGCTGGCCACTGCTGCTGCAGATTTTGTGAAATGTGTTGAGGGAAATTATGGATAGGGCAGACCCCATGTCAAGTTCCATCGACAATGGAACTCCCTGCAATTTCACTTTAAGGGATAATTTCTTTTTAAGGGGTTTGTGTGTGCCTATTTTAACCCCACCCTGTTTTGACTGGGTACCCTGGTACCTTTCAGATTCAATTCTTCCTTCGGTTGTACCTTCTGTCGACCCAGGCAAACCGCAGCGATGTGGCCTTTCTTTCCGCACGCTCGGCAGATGGCAGAACGGAACCGACATTCCGCTTGCTTGTGGTGACCACTGCACCCGAAACAACGAAGCTCAGCTGGGCCTTTGTCCTGACGATCTTTGGACCTCCTTCCAGCTGCTTGGTAAAGCTTGTCCACCTCATCTTCAGGATCTTCTTCCGAATCCTCCCGCACGTCCTCCTTGTGGATGGTTGCAGTCTCTGGAGCGCTTCGAGTGGGCCGCAGATTCTTGACCGCTCCACCTGCAGCTTCCTCTGCCGTAACCTCTTGCAGAGCATCTTGGAAAGAGACATCTTCCTTAGCAAACAGCTTCTGCTGTAAGTCTCTGTTCCTCAGTCCGCACACAAAACGATCACGCAGCCTTTCCTCTAAGTCCTTGAACTCACATGGTTTAGCCGCTCTTCTCAAGGCTGCAATGAATTCTTTTGCTGATTCCCCAGCTCGCTGATCCCTCAGTTCAAATGTGTGCCTCCACGCAATAACAGATTGCTTAGGCTGGAAGTGTTATTTCAAGACTTTCTTCAAGTCAGAGTATGAAACCGTTTCTAGCGAGGCCGGGGTGACTAGATTCTCAGCGATCTCAAAGGCGTCTTGCCCACAAACGCACAACATTGTGGCAGCCTTTAGGCCCTCTTCCCTTATCTGATTCACGCGGAAGTAAGTCTCTACCCTTGCAACGTAAGATTCCCACTTCTCCGGGTGAGAGACATCAAATTCAGATAACCGACCGATTTTCGCCATGATCAAGGGACAGGGTTTTCTTCAGCCGCACTCACCCTCCAGCGATGCTGTACTGGCAGGGTAGACGCTGACTTCAACGCCGTCGTCCCTCTTCCGGACTTCTTTTGGGTGAGTCTTCAAGCTTTCCTAGCTATCTAGACTGAATCCCACCTTCGTCGCCAGTGTTAAGTCCGAAGAATAATGGCGAATGAAGCATTGCATTTTGCTAACAGGTCTTTATTCTCTGTCTACAGTCAACTAACAGCAAGAGCAGAGGCACGCAGGCCTCTATTTATACCCTCTGATCCCTGGGCAATTCCAACCAATAGCAGGCAGTCTTTTCCCGCCTTGCGCATGCGCGCAAGGCCGGCGCCACTCAGTCTGGTCCCGGGCAGCTTTTGCAAATGCCCGGGACTCTTGCATCGTCCCGAGCCTGCTTCTGCAGGCTCAGGACACAACACCCACCTCACATGGTCTTTTCAACAAGAATGCACAAGACCACCCTGCAAACACCCAGAATCAAGCTAGGTAGAGCTTTAACATTAATAACAAGTACTTCCAATGGCTTCTGTAAATCAGCAGCCTTGGGGGTCACTGCAGTATTGGTGTTCAATGGCTGGATCTGTCCTTCTGATTGGCAAATTGGCGAAACAGTTCTACCAACTGTAGCATCCAATAGAAGAAAAAAACCCATGAAGAGGGTGTTGCAGTAATCTCACTACGAAGTAATTTGTATTTTCAAAGCATCTACTATATATTGTTTCACATCATTGTTCTACTGCTTCCTACAGAGAAGGTTCCAGGATGACTCATGCTGATTTAAAATCTTTGATGAAGTGGTTCTAGTTCTATGTTATTTTTTATGCTGTAGGTTTTGCAATATGGTGCTTTTTTCTTCATATTTATGTATCCATAGCTAAGACATAACAGAACAATGTCCTATAGCAGTGATTGCGAACCTTTTAGAGACCGAGTGCCCAAAAACTGCCCCCACCCCCACTCCACCCCCTGCCCTGCCCCCGCTCTGCTCCCACCCCGCCTGCCCGCAGGGCCACTCATCGCCTCCAGGGCCCACCGCAGATTGCCTAGCAGCGCCATGGCAGCCACACCCTCTGCCCCGCAGCATCAACTGTGCGCAATGGGGCATGTGGGCAGAGTCTTGTCTACACTGCCTGGCTGCCATGTCCTTGGATGCACTGCTCCGCGTGGTCCTTGATTGCACTGCTCCGTGTGGGCCACGCTCGGGAGTGACTCTTCTCCAGGAGGGCTGCTGGTGAGGAGGGGGTCACGGGGGGAGGCCAGGCTGGGGCAATGGCATGTGTGCCCACAGAGAGGGCTCCGAGTGCTGCCTCTGGCACCCGTGCCATAGGTTCGCCACCACTGCCCTATAGGGTTATTAAAAAAGCATCTCAATAGTCCACCTGACATAAATAAATTGCTTTCAACTTCTTGGATGACTTGACAAAGTTAGTCAGGACCACTGGCCAGCTGCAATTTTGCACCAATTCACATTTGCTAATATTTCTCAAAAATAATAGCTACTGAATGTCTCCCTCTTCTAAAATTGAATGGAAATCCCACTAATGCTTTCAGTACTGTTGTTATTCTCTCATTCTTATATCTCCAGCTTATCTGGCTTGTAACTTTTGTCGCTACGGTACTCTTGAATCTTGACTTGGGACTGGCAGCAGCTGTGACATTTTCACTCTTCACTGTCATATTCCGGACTCAGATGTGAGTATTACACTAGCTAGCAAGAGGATGGGAGAAATAGATTTGGCAATTGCTTTTTGCTAGACCTTTATAGTGCAGCAGTATAAGGCATTTATATTCTGCACCATTTCAAAAGATTCAGGTTGGTTTGTTCAAAGATAAGATCGTATTTAGAAACTGAGAAGCAGAACTGTGCTAAAGTAAGGCAAGTAATATCAAACATTTTTTTTTATCAGAGTGTGTAAGCCAAAGATAAACATGGGAACTGTGGTCTCTTAAAGCTACTGAATTATACTTCCCAGATCCGTCAACATAGTCCATTCTGCCTGGAGGTTCTGGAGGTGAAGTTCATTAATAACAGAAGACAGACTCCATCTTACTATTGGTGGAACTTCTAATTTCAGTACATATGCATAATTAAATCAAAATACTGTTATTACAATGAAGCAAGAAAAGCACCTTATATCTGTATATGGAACCATTTAACTATATGCTTAGTCTATATGTTTAATCTAAACTCTGCTAACTGAACAGAATTAAGGCGTAAGCCATTCTTTTTGCATAATCAGAGTATAAATACTCAAAAGGTTGTGTTACATCTTTTTTCATAATTGCAATCTATCAGTATCATGGCTAACATTCAAAAGAGTCGTCATACTTGGCTGGTTTTATCTAAAATTACTTATATAAACAATTACTGTACTAGATAATCCAATAAAAGAACTTTAACATATAACTATATAAAGCAAGCAGCTTCTTTGTCCATGAGGAAGTCCAGATATAGATGTCACAAAGGATCTATTGTGAGAGCCGGTTAAACCCTTTGTTAATCCTTTTTCTCTTTTATTACCTTTCCTAAGGCCTTATTATTCCATTTTGGGACAAGTGTCCACCACAGGAATTTACAAAGACATTGCTGAGTATCATAAAGTAAGTATGTCATGAAAATAATTAAAGGAGATGGTTGTCCAGAACTGCATAGGAAAAGATATTTATTTACAGTTAAACTTTCTATGCCACTCTTTCTGGACTGGCTCTGAACAACTTAAAAGGCAATGCATTAAAGAGAATTTTTTTAAAAAAACAGGCAATACAAACAATATTGTGGAGTACCTGGTACTCTCTGAGCTTGGTTATTTGCCTGCAGACGTTTCATTACCTGAGTAGGTAATATCATCAGTGCTAGTGACTGTGGGATTTGCTCCCTATTTATATTCAGTGGCTTGCCCTGGCAGTTTTGGTGGGAATGTGGTTCTCTGCTCTGTAGTTCCTTAATTAGGGTATTGTTTCCTGTTTGATTGTTCTTCTGGAGTTAATCCTTGCTTATCTTATTGCAACATTAGTATAATAAATATCTACCATGGGCAGGGCCAAATAATATCTCCAGATGGTCTTATTGAATAGCCAAGTTTTTATAGTCCTATGAAAATCCACCAGGGAAGAAGTATTGCAGGTCGGAGTGGGCAAGAAGACTACAAATGCAGACCACCACTGTGAAGGCCCAATTAGGTCACGATCCTTGCAGTGGCAAAGTCCGTATTGTGCTTATTAATCCTCTGGGAAACCTCCTCTAGCCAAGAATTACAATTATTATGTTGGGTTTAAATGACACAGCTGACACGCCTGCCTGTGATCTCTGAGAAATTATCTGCCCAGCAAAACAACAGAGAATGATCAGTAAAGCTGCTGTGCTTACAATCTTCTTGTCCAACATTTCTGCTTCTTTTGTTGAGGCTAGTCTCCTGCCAGTCTTTCTTGAGGCTAGTCTCCTGCCAGTCTTTTCTTTCTTATTATGTGATATATATATATATATATATCAGACAGATCGGTCTGATTGTGAACACCTTGACATTTTCAACTGCCATACTGCAGTTTACTCTTTTTAAGAGGGGAAGAGAACCTGTGGCTCAGTGTCTAAATCACTGACTAGTATGTATAACTGCCCAGGTTCGAATCCCATAAAGGGTATGGGTATGTATTCTAAATTATAATGACCTGATCAGGATTGGAACCATCATGTCTGGATTGGAGCAGACTCCCGCCATCTTTAGATCTTATTTTACATATATCTTAATGTTCCTGATTTATCTTTAAAAATAAATAGATGGAGTTCCTGATCAAACTCTATTTATTCTGGTCTTTGTATATTGGCCCCATGCTAACTCTCTTTTCCTAACATTTGTGTTCCTTCCTTCCTCCCCCTCCCCCCAGGCTAAGGAAATACCAGGTGTGAAAATTTTCCACTCTTCTGCTACTATCTATTTTGCTAATGCTGAATTGTATGCAGAGGCCCTTAAAAAAAAGGTGAGAAAAACTTTAGAGTTTGTTCTTAGTATTTGCTTGGTTGCTCATTCATGGCAATGTATGACCTCTAAAATAGCTTTGGGCTATATTCCACTTAGAAGGAATCAAGAGACAGATACTCTTTCAACTCCTGCGTGGGGGTGCTCTTGTGGTACATTTAATTCACCCTTGGCCTTCATCTTTGCTCAGGGAAAAAGAAGTGCATTTTTATTCTGCATATAAAGCTGTTACAAAATGATCAAAAGCTCAGAATTAAAGCAGCAACGTTGAAGGCAGGGCAGGGGGTCAACCTACATTTCTTATCGAAATCCACACTTGGGCATACACACACACACACACACACACACACATACATATATAGATAGATAGATACGTGTGTGTGTGTGTGGTGTGTGTGTGATGGTTCCGATAGACAGAGACAAATAAAGCAGAACTCCAAGGCCTGTGAATTCCACAAAGAACATGTTTATTGGTTACAAAGTATCAGCATGGTCAAAAGCGAAACCAAGTCTAAATTTCCCACTAAAAATTACCCAATTACAAAATATAGATATATATACTCCATTGGGCTAAATATGTTTTTAATTGATGATTCAGACTAGGAAAAATGTATAGGAACTTCATTTTGCCCAGCCGTCTCAATGTTGCTGTTCTGATTAAATTTTGAGTTTACTTTCCCTGTTTAGGGTTGGTGTGCCATCAGTTGGTGTGCCATCATCAGTTATGCACCCCCTTGGAAACATTTAGTGTTCCAAGGGGGTGCATAACTGATGATAAATAATAATAATAATAATAATAATAATAATAATAATAATAATAATAATAATTTATTATTATTATTATTATTATTATTATTATTATTATTATTATTATTATTATGACCACTTACTTATCTGGTCCCCATCAGTTGGAACCGAGAAAATACTGAGCACCTGAAGTTGAGGGTCTTAAGGACTCGGTCGTATCGACCGAGTCCTTAAGACCCTCAACTTCAGGTGCTCAGTATTTTCAGCCAACGTTGACTACCCCTGGAATAGACTGTGTGAGATGTCAAAAGCAGGGGGAAACAAATTGGTGGTTTTCCTAAGGCACAAGAGATGATATCTCTTGCAGAGATCTCCTTCCCAGGAACCTTCTTCCCATCCTCAAAACCTTCTGCCACATTCCCAGAAACCCAGAGGACAGCCTCTGAGGAAGATCTTTGTGAACGATGATAAGTGGACATATTCTGGTTTCTCTTCAGATTGTATAAATCTTTCGCCTTTTACTAAAGAAAAGCCATTTCCAATCCGCTCCCCACCTACCCACAGCACGTCCAAGTAAATAGCAGCTCCCTGAATTGTACTCAGAAATTGTCCAAAAACTAATAAAGCTCTTTATCAGGGATCAACAGTCTTTTTACATCAATGGCTGGTGCCAGTTAATATCTTCTGTTTTGAAATAAATTCTGTTTCTAGGCTGTCCCCACAGCAGATCCTTATAATGGCCTAATGTAATCATGAGCTCACCTGACATGTATAGTTTTCTCTCTCCAAAAAGAATGTCACTCCTGGATGAGTAAAAGAACCAGTGAGCACTGAGTAAATATACAAGTAGTAAAATAAAGGGTTGATACAAGCCCTTACCCACTCACTGTCTTTCGGTACTGTATGACCATATTTTTTTCATCCTTTTACCCATTGAAGTCAGGGGCCCAATAAAGGGAAAATGCAAAACAACTCTTTTTATTTTAGTGAAACTTTTCTTATCAGATATCTGTCCATCAGATTATTTCAAATATCAACTCATACCTTAAATGGGACCTTCTCAGTGTGTGCACCCAACCATCCGAAGCTTCTTTTAACAAGCCTGGTGGAGTGAAAATGAGTAAAATGGGTCTTGGTGTCTTCCAGGAATATCTGCAGGATATGATAAAAAAAAAGTCAAGATGGGAAACATAGCAAAGCTCTGCCTGGTTTTGATGTGCATCGCATGGTGCAAGGCATATCAAAGACAGGCAGAGCTTCAACCACACCACGGTGTCGGCCATCTTGACTTTTTGACCGTAGCCCATCACACATCAAAAAACTGGCAGCTGTCATTTGCATCCTGAGATGTAAGTACTTGTCTCTTTTATAGTGTGGCATTGATGTGTGCCGTCTCATTGAAAAGAAGGTGAAAGCTTTGAAGAGGAAGCAAAAGAAAGACAAAAAAGAAGCCAAGGTACCTTTTCTGACTAGTGGTTTTTTTTTCTTCTTCTTCTTCTAAATTCCAAGCGGACTATTTTCCACAAGGACACCTGGATCTGGTTTTATCTATAGATAAAAAAAGATGAAGGGGGTTAGACTAACCTTCGCTAATCTGGAGCCCATCAGATATTTTCTATACTGCATTCTCATTCACAAATAGACATGGATAAAGCTGAAGACAATGGCTGGCTGGATTGTACTGCTGTATCACTATATTTTCCATACATGATATAGAAAACTCTTATGCTGAGAGCACTGCTGGATTGCAACTCTCTGTTTTATTGACAGAGAACAGAACAAAAATACTAAGAATCAGGTTTAGCCAAAATCAATATCCCTATCAGTTCTACATCAACAGTTTATGTGCAGAAAAACAATGTATTTATTCAGCTTTGGGTAGCACACCATTATTTGTTCACATACTGTACTGGACTCTCATTTGTTTTAATTATGACTTGTACAATAAGCTACCATGGCATGGCACCAACATACCGTGGTCCTAGCTTTTGTCATTTTCTTCCTTGATCCAAAATTAATTGTATGTTTCTTAAAATGTCATATGAAGAAAGAGTTCTGTGATCATTGTGATCTATGTTTTCTTCTTGTTTTTGGTAACAGAAAACTGCTAAAAAATCTGGAGAAAACAACCCTGGATTTGAGGATGTAGAGATGGATGCAAAGTCACAAGTACTGTACCACGTACAATCATTTTAAAAAGAGAAAGTGCAGACAACATTGCCTAGGCATTTAGGCAGTGGTGGGATTCAAATATGTGAACAACCGATTCTCTGTGTGGATGCCACTTCCAGAAGTCCATTCTGGGCCTGGGCAACAAAATATTAGCTACTGGTTCTGCCGAAGTGTTGCAAACCGGCTGAATCCCACCACTGCATTTAGGACATTATTATACCTGAGTAAACCCATTTGTATACTATATACTGTATGTAATTCTGTGTAAGTGAGCACCTTTGGCTTCAAAACCCAACAAAGTAGGGTTTAAATGTTGAATAACCAGGCAACAAAAGTGGTAAGTCTTTGCTGAGCTTCATAAGTATGGATTTACAAGTGACGCTTTCTCCAGCCAAAGTTTTCAAAGATCTGAGATTTCAGATCAAACCTGGGATTGAGAGGGAAGTCTCTAGGTAGAGGCTAAAGAGGTACAGCTATCCCATTCAATTCATAGAGATGCACCTGATGAAATCATACTTATATTTACCGGTACAAGGCATCTTTTTACTTACAGTGCTAATATTTAGTTGATCCACACAATCCCTTCCCACAAATGGATTTCTTACTTAGGTCTTATGGACCTAATTTTCATTATTGTAAGCAGTGCCTGATCATATGCAGAGGTTGTGGGAGCTTCATCACTTGAAGCTTTCAAGAAAGACTGGATTGCCATCTGTCAGAAATGGTGTAGGGTCTCCTGCTTGGGTGGGGGGGTTGGACTAGATAACCTACAAGGTCCCTTCCAACTATGTTATTCTATTTTAATCTAGTCTATTCTATTTTTATTTGTGCAGGTAGAAATTCAATAGTACCGTATATAATATATCCATAAGTTTCAATAAATATATCTTTTGGACATTTGACAGATGCATTCTGACAAAAAAAATGCAATTCTGAGATGTTGTACCTCTGTGTTCACATATACACACATGCGGTACAACATCTCAGAATGCATGTGTGTGTGTGCACACACACATACAGAGAGACTTAATTGCTCTCAAGAACCAAAAAGTAGTGAGATGCTTTTTACTATGTTACTAAGCTGCCATGACAGTACTTTCAACATGACACAACCACTACTAAGATAAATACAGGAAGGAGCTATTACTGCTTTAGATTTCTTGTTTCTTTCAACAAGTTTGTTCATATTTTTTTCCTAAGGAAATTTACATACCCCCTATGACCTTGTTCATTGCCTCAAAAAACTAGCATCTGAACCCTCTGATGTTCCAAATATTTTTCTGGGTTCTAAGGTAACATGTGAGTACCCAACATATGATTATGATCTGTCCACAGAAAGGGATTTCCTGTTTCCAGTAGAACTCAATCCATACCTCTCACATTCCACACATACTCTTAATAGCAAAGACAACCTGGAGAATCCCTCCAAGTAATCAACTCTACTTCTCCTTTCTTGCAGGAACCAGAGGAAGGCATAGTAGATACTGAGGTCAATGGAACTGTGATGGCTTTGGATCCCCCAAGTCACCACCAGCTACAATCTTGTGGCAAACCGAGTTTAAATGATCTGGGGCTGGAAAAGCCTTCTATCCACTCAATCATTCTGGACTTCAGCTCTATTACCTTTGTGGACACTGTCTCCATAAAGACCTTAACAAATGTAAGGAAAAGGAGAGCTTTCAGATGTATGGCTGAGCCCCATTTGGGAAGAAAGGCCAACTGACCTTGTAGGAGGGAGGTGCAAGGAATAAATGCCACTGCCCATAGGAAGAGTGGATTTAACTGCTTTCTTTTCCTGCTGAGATTCTGTCAAAAAATCCACATTTGTTCCAATGTCCTGTTTGTTCAAGGGAAGAAATGGTAAAAGTAGTGTTTTTTTTCTGAATCAAGAAAGTCTGGAAATTCCCTTGTGATATTCTCCAAGAAAAAGTATTTGACTCCTTGCTTCAAAGTCACCATGATGATGAAATTGTTTATAATCTTTTACCACCTTCTACCTTTCCTTATAAATTGCCCATCTGAAAAATGTGACTCTCTAGCCCTTAAAGATCATAGAGATCTTGAGATTCCATGAATGTAACATCTATATGTATTTGTCATATGTAGAAAATGCTAAAATAGATCATGTTCTCCCGCTGAGACTTAAGGTTATGAGTTCACTACAATTTCTGACCTCCTAATAATGGCTCTCCTGCATCTTCCTGATTGCTTTAAATCAATCAGGACACTTTTCCCCAGCACGCATATGTGTGCTGTAATTGAAATGGTTGGCAAGAACTCAAAATGCCAAGAAAACATTCATTTCCCCGGCTTTTCAGAAATAAGGCTCTTTCCTGTGGCAGATTGCTCATGGACACTGCTGCTTAAACTTAAAAGGATTGGAAGAACAAATGGAGGGGGATAATATGACTTTTGTGAAATAACTTTCTAGTAAATCCTTTTCAACTGTGCACCTTCCCATTGTGATGGACTTTACAGTAACTCCCTTTAGCATGCTCTCAGGGGATAATGGGAGTCAAACACCAAAACATCTGGATCATGCTATCTTAAAGGAAAACTCCATTAGCAGTTTTCTTACCTAGCCTAAATTGACCAGCTGGGGAAACACAGGTATTTATATTTCAATCCTGATTTCTGCTTTGTTGTCTTCTGCAGATATTTAAAGATTTCCAGGAGATTGAAGTGGATGTGTTTCTTGCTGGTTGCCATGGTAAGAAAGACCCAGGAAGTCATTACCTTGGGAGTGGGTGTACTTTGAATCAAACATTCCTCTTTTGGCTTCAGGCTCTGGCTTTTGTGTCAGTCAAGGTCTAACTCATGGGTGAGTTGAAGAAAAAAATCCTCATCAGGGTCCAGTCCAAGCTGGGAATAAACAAAATGGAGACTGCTTTAGAAAAAAGATTGCAGTTTATGGAAGAGGAGAGCCAGACAGAAAGATGGCTCTGGGAAAAACTGACCACATGGAGCAGGGAGTGGTGGGTTTTTATACCTTCTGGGACTCTTGAGGTTGTTTCCTGTTACTGTTTGAGGCTTTGTATTTCCTATGTCATATACTTTGACCTGAGTCTGAGTGTGCCCTTTTGGTATTGGCGGGTTAATCCTATTGTCAATGCTGCAAATACTGTATATTCTTGCTTTGACAATATGCAGAACTGTCTGGTATTTTTATAGTTAAACCAGGCAACAGGGAAAAAGGGAGGAGAATAAGGATAGGCCGGGAAAAAGAAACCGGAAGTAAATCACATCTTCCAAGTTGATTGGAAGATGTGAACCATGACCCCAAAATAAGGGGGGGGGGGAAATGCTTAGAATGTATATGCGTAACGGAAAAGAAGCCAGACCTAAGCATTTCCACCATGCTCTACTGACGTCTCTGTAACCTTAATAAATGCTTTTAGGAGAAAATATGCCTGAAAGTCCTTTTAAGTGTTTCGTTAATCAGACACATGACACCTATTATGTCTCCTGTCCTTAGAATTTGGGTGGGGGTATGTAGATTTTAGGTGTCTTTGTCTTCCTAATAGCTTCATGGCTCCAACCTTCCTGAATGGATTATTACATCTGCATTTCTAAAAGTTGTCATTTGCCTAGTTTCTGCTTGGGGGAAAAGAGCTGGGGCTGGTTTCTGTCTTTTTAAAGATCCTCTCCATTATTCCTTTGGAGAAATATATTCTGCCTTTTTAATATTCCCCAGAATATTTCTTTCTGTGGATTCTTCCCACAAGCATTTATGAGTTTCAGCATTACAGGTAATCCTTGACTTACGAATGGTCATTTAGCGACTGAAGTTACCATGGTCACTCCCACTCCCCCAAAGCTACTTACGACCCAATTTCAGAGTTCCTATATCAGCTCCCTCCCTGTGGTCACGTGACCACATTTTGGATACGCAGCAACCAGCCTGCACTTATGGCCTTTTGCAGTACCCCACAGTCACATGGCCATGATTTATGATGGTTTTGCCAGAAACCAGTGTTTGCTTCTGATTTCCAGCAAAAATTGGCCAATGGCATACAATATACACTTAACAACTGTGACATTAACTTAACAACTGCTACATTTGCTCAATGACCACCCCAAATAAGGTTGTAAAATCGGGTCCAGTCATGTGATGATCTGCTTTACAACTGTCAAGACTTGTAACAGTAATTGCCAGGCTCAATTATAGTCTTAAGTCAAGGACTACCTGTCAACGCTGCTAATATTGAATATTCTTGCTTTGACAAAATATGCAGAACTGTCTGGTACTTTTAGAGTTAATTCAGATGAGAATGGGAGTGGAGGGGAAAGCATGCGGAAGGGAACGGAAGTGAATCTTTGCCCTCCAGGTTAATTGGAAGATGTGATTCATGACCCCAAAATAGGGGAGGGGAAATGCCTGGAATGTTATGTGCAAAGGAAGGGAAATTCAGATCTTGGCATTCCTCCATGCCGTGCTGACACTCTGTTACACTAATAAAGGCTTTTTAGGTTAAACAATGCCTGAAAGTTCTTTGAAGTGTTTCATTAGTCAGACACATGACATCACCTATATGAGTTTAAACAAAAGGCCAAGTTAGCAGGGGCTGAGCTGAAAATACGGTATACAGAAAGCTACTGGGTGGCAGTAAAGAGACCAAAACATTCTTTGTTGCCTTTCAGTATTAATCTATATACCTTTGCAGTCCAGATACAATCAGACTGAAAAATAGGATATATATCCCATAATTTGGTATTATTTAAGATAGCTTGGGAAAAATCATACTTTTTCCTAAGCATAAGTTAACCTCTATGTAAATTTCTGCTAAAGCAAACAGGAGTCTCTCCACAGCATGCCACCCACCAGGCTAATAACATTGTCTCTCCCAGCTCATGACATTCAGTTGTATTGTGCAACATTAGTTGGAAATATGAGAGTGGTAGTTCAATACAACCAACTTGGGGGAGGTATATAGTATACACTGTATAGTAACAACTAGAAGTAATTTTGATCAAGGAAAGAGAGTACAAAGTTAAAGGGGGGGTAACAGATCCCAGTCTTGAATAGACCTTCTAGTGAGAAAAAAAAGCAGGAAATTTGCAAAATAAATGTTCTCACCTGGCTTTATTAAAATGGGCAGATAGCGTGCCCCAATCTTGCTCTTTCCAGATTTGTTGGACTAAAATGAAAGTGACATTGACTGGATTCATCACTAGTGTTCTCACCACAAATAGTAGATGTGCCCCTGTATGGTCCTGTCAGGCAATTTACTGTTCTTCTCTCCGCAGGCACTGTCATTACCCAGCTGGAAAGAGGCAGTTTTTTCAATGAAACCATAACCAAGAACCACCTTTTTGCATCAGTGCATGATGCAATTACCTATATCGCCAGGAACCGAAAACAGAGCATGCCACACATTGACAATGTAAGAGTTACTCTTTTTCTTAATAACTCAGGAAAACCTACTTCTCACAGGGATCATGGAGGTTTAGTACACTGCCTTGGTGCTATTTTGCCATCAGGTACATCTCTTGAAGCAGCAGGGCTGAACTATTCACTTTCCTTGAAGATCTCATTGCATGTCTATGCCAGCACCAGTACTCTTTGGTCTTATCCGGACGTCAGGATTTATACTCCATCTTTATACAGACCTGTAAAGGGAAAACCCTGATTCTTGGGCTAAGACGGTTCTCCCTCCCCATGCCGAATGATAATTTATCTTCCCCATTTAATATAGTTTAAAATAATGTTTAAAAACAACCATTGCATCAAGGTAGGGCTAATGATGTGAGTGTGTACACGTGCCTTTGAGTCAGTGTTAATCCCTGGCACTTGCCTGGACCAGATCCTGCAGGTTTCTTGGCAAGTTTTTCAGAAGTGAAAATCTTCTATTTCCTTCTTCCTAGGGCTGAGACTGAGTGACTGACCTTAAGTCACCCAGCTGCCTTTATGCCTAACATGGGACTAGATCTCATGGTCTCCCAGTTTTTAGTCCGGTGCCTTAACCATTTATTATTTACAGGAAGTCGTCAACTTACAACAGTTCATTTAGTGACTGTTTGAAGTTACAACGGCACTGAAAAAGGTGACTTATGACCGTTTTTCATACTTATGACCATTGCAGCATCCCTATGATAACGTGATCAAAATTTGGATGCTTGGCAAGTGGTTCATATTTATGAGGGTTGCAGTGTCCTGGGGTCATGTGATCACCTTTTGTGACCTTCTGACGAGCAAAGTCGATGGGGAAGCCACATTCACTTAACCATGATACTAACTTAACAAGTGCAGTGATTCCCTTAACAACTGTGGAAAGAAAGGTTGTAAAATGGGGCAAAGCTCACTTAACAACTGCCTTGCTTAGCAAGAGAAATTTTGGGCTCATTGTGGCCATAAGTCAAGGACTATCTATATTTTATTTTATTTAAACTTTATGACTGCCCAGCTCCAGTGGACTCTGGGCAGTGTGGAAAACTACATGACACCAAACTGGCTAATGTGCAGACCAGGTTAAATGACTCTTGTCATGAACTCACTAGATTAGATGAGATAAGCTATTTCTCAAACTACTCTGTAAAGCAGGCTACAAACTGAGCTCTTCTAGGGAGTGCTTTGATTTCTCTTTAGATACTATAAGGATTGCTATGTATGTGTGTATCTCCATAGCAAGTCAGTTAAAAATTACGTCAAGGTATTTTGTGTTTAGAAGTAGGAATATGATCTTCCATGGAAAGCAGGATGTAAAAAGAGAATATCTGTGTTCTGGATAATTTTTTCCTTGGTGTTTTGTCTCATGAACATGTACAGCTAATATGAGATGCTCAATCTCCATCTTTGTAGGTTGACTACAACACTAACATGTAATCCGAGGAGCAGAAAACAAGCCTATGTCTTCGAGATGATGTACTAAACTATGTTGCTAATGAGATATGATTCAGCACTGTTACCAGTCCAGAGAAGAAGTGAACCATTACCAAGTGCAAATGCTTAAAAATTGGAAGTTGGAAATGCCTTTTCCTGGAGACTCAACTTTGGAGGAACTGAGAACTGATAGTGGCCGAGAAACTTTTGTTCTGGATTTTTGAGCACTGATTCTTCTAGTTCTCCTGAGAAAATATTTCATGGATTAGAAAAGAATCCCTCTCAGGTACTAAAACTTGTTGCTATCCCTGCTCTTGGGATAAGGATATTCCATGCAAACCTACCACTGGATTTGGTGAAAAAACTGGGCATTTACAGCATGTTTTTGCCTTTGTGGTGGTCATGATCAACAAGGAAAGGCAGAACATCTCTGTTACAGAAGCATCTACTCTCCATGTTTGTTTCTTCCTTCTTGGACTGGAGTTTTACTATCAGGTCTTAGAAAGTGAGTTTTTTCATACTTTGAATTTCTTTGGTCATGCCTGGATGCCTTAATACAGAAGAAGGAGCTTTAGCCCACATGCTTTACACGAAGTATTCCTAATATTTCCAGTCAGAAGTATCAGATAGGCAAACAATAAGAAAGTTGAAGACCTGTGATTAAGATCCTGGAAAGTCAGCATAAATCAAAGTTGGTGATACTGGACACGTAAACAAGACCTCTGGTTTTTCTTTCACTAATACTGCTTGATTTCAGTAGACTTGATTACAATTTACTGAGACAATGCATAAGAAACAGGAAGTGGGACTTTTATTGCAAAATGGTAAGAAAGAAAGAATGTATGAATTATGAAGTCATTATTATTTCTTGGGAAGCAGGAGTTGAAATCAGAAGATAAATAGATATCTGGTCTTAGAAAGGTTGGGGGGGCAGGCATCCTATTAATATGAATTAAATGTGTGTCTGGGTCAGCTCTCTATCAAAATGCGACAACTGTCTCCAGAAGCAGATGTTGTGAGGTGAGACTGCAAGATGTTAGAGAATTCTGAGTTAAATAACCTGCCCTGCCAAATTAAGCCAGCCTGTTCATTATTCAGGCCAATAATCAGACCAGAATCTACAATGTTCAGATATATCCTCAGTGACCTAACCATTTTATCAGCAGAGATATCTTTATTTGATTTTTACATTTTATGCACTACTGTTTCTCATGCTTTGAACAGATATCCCCCTTTTCTTTGTTTGTTTAGCATCTAACATTAAAACATATGTCTTGTGGTCTGTATACACTCAAAGTTATAATAAATATCTTTTTACTACAAATGTTGTATTTTGATAACTTTCTCAAGGTGGTCCTCAGTTTCTGGCTCCTATAGTCTCCTTTGACACTGAATACTATCTGTTATGAGAAGAGATATAAATAAACTGTTTTTTAAGTTTTAAAGTTGAAGTGGAGGTGAGCACAGCAGGCAGGAGAAGTCTGAGGCCCTTGCCTAATGGTGGCCTGGTCCTGGCCTAACTACCCCATCTGGGACTACCAGAAGTGCCGTCACCAAGTGATGTGGTTACGTGATGTTTTACCTCATGACTCCTTCACTTAGCAACGGAAATCCTTGTGCCAGGTATAGCAGTTAGGCACAGACTTCCTGCACTGAATAGATATTAAGGGAAGATGAATTGAAAGATGTTTGCGTTTTTAAAATTGGAGGAAGGAACATCAATAAACTGCACTATGCTGATGACACTGTCCTGATAGCTAAAAAGGCAAAGGATTTGCAAGTTCCTGAACTAAAATTAAATATAAAAAAGACCAAACTAATGACAACAGGTAGATTAACCACCTTAAAATTGGCAATGAAGATTCCTCAGTGGTGGCTAGCTTCTGCCTTTTAGGATCAACCATCAACAGTAAAGGACCAAACTGTCAAGAAATATGCTGCAAATTAACACTTGGTACTGTACAGCAGCCATGAAGGCCTTAGAAAAAGTATTCAAATATGATGTCTCTATACTTACAAAGATGAGAATAGTACTACTCATGATAGTCCCTGAGACACTTCGTGGAAGCAAAAGTTGCACTTTGAAGTAGCAGGATAGGAAAAACATTGATACCTTTGAACATTGGTGTTGGAGAAGACTTTTGAGAATACTACAGATAGCGGGGGGGGGGGGGAGAACCAAACCCAAACAAATGGCTCATCAGACAAATCAATCGAGAGTTCTTACTCAAAGCATAAATGACCAGATTCAAATTATCCTATTTTAGACACATTATGTGAAGATCCAGCTATCTGGAAAAGGTCCTGATGCTGGGAAAGGTGGAAGGAAAGGGGGGGGGAGGATGACCAGCAGCAAGGTGGATGGACTACGTTACAGTGGCAATAGGTGTAATGTTAGAAGACCTGAGAAGACAGATCCTTGTGGAGAAAATCTACGTGGTTGCTAGGATCAAAAACTACTCGTTGGCATTTAATCAATTCAAACACAACTGTTTCCTAAAGTTGAGGCTTAAGAATATTCAGTCTTACACAAGTCTTATTTCCTGCTCATTACATAATAGCCACAACTCATCTAAAATATGGATAGAAGGTTAGGAATTGGCAGAAGAAAGAAAACCACCACCCTCTAGTGTACAACTGCAGAAAGGACAGATACTTTTCAAAAATTATTCTAGGAATAGATGCATACAGTATATCATTCAGAATAACAGAATAACAGAGTTGGAAGAGGCCTTGAAGGTCTTCCAGTCCAACACCCTGCTCAAGCAGGAAATCCTATACCATTTCAGACAAATGGTTGTCCAGTCTTTTCTTAAAAACTTCCAGTGTTGGAGCATTCACAGCTTCTGGAGGCAGGTTGTTCCACTGGTTAATTGTTCTAACTGTCAGGAAGTTTCTCCTTAGTTCTAGGTTGCTTCTCTCTTTTGTTAGTTTCCATCCATTGCTTCTTGTCCTGCCTTCAGGGGCTTTGGAGAATAGCTTGACTCCCTCTTCTTTGCGGCAGCCACTCAAATATTGGAACACTGCTATCATGTTGCCCCTGGTCGTTCTTTTCACTCCACTAGACATACCCAATTCCTGCAACTGTTCTTCAAATCTTTAGCCTCCAGCCCCCTAATCATCTTTGTGGCTCTTCTCTGCACTCTTTTCAGAGTCTCGATAACTTTTTTATATTGTAGCAACCAAAACTGGATGCAGTATTTCGAGTGTGGTCTTACCACGGCATCATAAAGTAGTACTAACACTTCATGTGATTTTATTACAGCAAAAACAGCAGCAATAGTTGTCAACAAAGACCAGCAGAGACACATGTATACACACACACACACACACACACACACACTTAACCATCAGTGGACGGATGTGGGAAAATATAAAACCAAAGTTGGGCTTGCTTGCTTTCTTTTATTGAGGGTTGCTCTATCCTTTTTTGATAAGCTTACAAATGAGAAGACTAAGGAGAGCCATAATAGGAATTTGCACTGTTTTTAAAGGCTGTGGCTTGCAAGAGGAGACGCCTCACCTTCCCACTCATGTCTTCTAAGTACTGCTGTTCTACAAGTAGGGGCCCTGCAGAAACAGAATTATGGTCTGGTGAGATGATGAATACACGTACAAATCAGTAACAGAAAGTCTGAAGATGCAGGTTTCTCCAAATGTTTTTGGAAATTGTCATTTCTGATGCCAGAATTGCCCCCGATTCTTTTTCAGTGTGTATATGTGTAGAACTGACTGGTTACATTATTGCTGATAAATAATTTTGTTTCTGAGGGGTCCTTGGTGCTCTCTGCGTTTGCTTGTTTTCTTGCAGACGTTTCATTACCCAAACTAGGTAACATCATCAGTGCTACACTGATACACTAGCACTGATGATGTTACCTAGTTTGGATAATGAAACATCTGCAAGAAAACAAGCACGCTCAGAGACCACCAAGAACCCCGCATGTCAATCCTGAGCTACAAATACTCTCCTTTATTAGTAACTGCAAGGACTGCTGGGTTTATTCCCTGTATAGCTTTAGCTTTGTTACACAGCTTTAGCTTTGTTACACAGTTGATGGTAAGGAACTGTTTTTATTTGGGCAGCCAGCTTGCTTATATGCAAATACACACCTACCAATAAAGACCTATAAAAGAGAAAAAAATTTCAGATCACCAGATTATATATAAAATGTATAGCCCTTTCCTAGATTGGGGTGCTTTAGACAATCACTTAAGCCCTAGTCATCACACAGCTTGACTGCTGTAATGGATACCATAGTATATGGAGCTCCCTTGAAAACTACCCAGAAGCTTCAATTGGTCCAGTAATGGGCATGCCTTGATATGCCAGTGTAACATCACTTGTCTGTTGCTCACAGTGAATTATTCACTATCCCAGAAGTCAGTACAGCTAGTCCTCATTTAGTGACTACTTTGTGTAGCGACTGTTCACAGTTGCAACACTGATTAAAAATAACTTTACAACCAATCCTCACATTTACAATCTTCACAGGTCTGTAAAGCAAAGGAAAGCTGAAGTGAGATCAGCAAAGACACAGTTTTATTTAGCATTTACTTCACGCAAGGACCAAGCTGCTGGTCTCAATTGTGGCCACTAAATAAGGACTATTGTAGCTTTTCATAACTGAGAATGCTGCTGCCATGTGTTGTGAAAGTGGAATTCATGTACATTAACTATAATGACACTGGTTCCAGAAAAAATAAGATTCCTGGAGTCTGAGATATACATATGCTGATTTGATTCTGCACATCTGCAGGAGATATACATATGCTGATTTGATTCTGCACATCTGCAGGAGATTCTTCCCTCAGAAGAACATTGATAATGAATAGGATGGGCTCTGGAAAACTGCCTCTTAGATTCCTCATGTATTTCAAACCCTGACCATTGTCTCTCCTTATTTATTTTTTATTATTAAATTTTTTTCTGTCCATCTTGCCTTGAAGGAACTCTGGGAAGTTGACAATGAACTACAATGCCACTATTTTTCCCAAGGCTGTGGATGACAAAACATAATTTGCCTGACTGGTAGTTTGTGGTGAAGAATGAAGACTGCAAAGAAGCTTCTGTGTGAAAATATTTTGAAAATATTCCATAGCAAGAAAAGTAAGGTTTTACACTTAGGCAAGAAAAACCAATTGCAAAGATATAGAGTAGGTGGTTCCTGGCTTAACAGTAGTAACTGTGAGAGGAATCTAGGAGTCCTAGACCTAGTGGACAACCAGTTAAGAATGAGCCAGCAGTGTGCTGCAAAAAAGCAAATGCATTCCTAGGATGCATCAACAGATGAATAATATCAAAATCATGTGAAGTATTAGTACTGCTATATACTGCCTTGGTAAGCCCACACTTGGAATAATGCATTCAGTTCTGGTCACCATTACATAAAAAAGAGGTTGAGAATTCTGGGACTTGAAATTCATCCATAAAGTGGCTGAGATAGAAAAACATTACTGTAGAGCAGGGGTTTCATTACTGTAGAGCAGGGGTTTCAAACTCGCAACGTCACGTGATGCGTCGCGACGTATCGCGAACTTTTTTTCCATTGCTTGCAATGGGGTGGGCGTGGTTTCTCCATGACGCATCCAGCCCGCGGGCCGGCAGTTTGACACCCCTGTAGAGTATTGCAAATAGATCCATGGTGGATTTTCAGGAGAAAATTCTTGAGATCACTTTGATTTTTTTTCAACAAGTAAATCCAGAGACAAAATAATAAAAGATTTATAAGGAAAGGGTATGAGGACCCGGGATATTACTTGATAAATACTGTATAGATACTGAAATTACAACAATTTACATTTTGTCTTTTTTTCCTCTTCTATCTGTCTGCAAGTAATTTTCTTTCTTTTGAAACTAAAACCACAAGCCCTTGCTTGCATTGTCAATACCGTATTGCTTAGCAAATAATTGGCGAGTTCCAGCAGTCAATCAAACATGTAGAAATGGAGTCGCAGCCATGTTTATTTAAGGTTAAGTGAATGTAGCAGCTGTGGCTGGTAAAGCATGGTTTATAGCTTAGCATATTGTGGAAACCCAGCCAGTTATATTGAACAAGCCATACTTAATCGAACAGTGGTACAGCAATGAATGAATCTGATCATCTGGAAACATTGGGTCAGTGTTGCGCTCAAACTGCAGCCAAATTTGAGCAGAAACTTCAAAAATTGTAAGCAGTGGGAAATTTCGTAGTAAAAGTGACTGTCAGTTCAACTGCCAAATTCCTGCCTTAGGACTCGTGAGTTTCTTTGAAGCATTCATGCTCAGTTCTACTTGTTGGACACAATAAATCACATTGTCTTATAGGAAAGTGTCTCAGAACTATTGTTTGGTACTGAGTAGATCTGCTATATATAGGTAACAGAACCTGAACAACTGTTAAGGGGCAGCAAAACTTTTGTTTTCTGTATTACTCTGCTGCCATCCAGCAGTCATCCAAATTTTCGCAGCCCAGATAAAGCAACCTGTTTTTAAATATACCATATGTATGTAAATAACACGGAAGACTATTTTAAAAAATAAATTTAAAAAAAATCATTAAAAATGTAATCTGGGCTAGCAAGAGGGAGCCAATCACGTCTTTCTTGACCTTTTCTGCTTTTTGGGGGGGAGGAGAACTCCTAGATCAGGAGTGCCAGAGGCAGCACTCAGAGCAATCTCTGTGGGCACGTGCGCCATGCCCCGCAGATGGCAACTGTCCCTCTTCAACCAGCCGCCCGCTAACTTGCCAAGGTCCCATGTGGCCGGATGCATCCCAGCACGGCTGGTTCCCCTCCCCTCATTCCATCCCTCCTGGCCTCGCATGTTCTCCTTTTCCCGGGCATGACCCACTACATCACCTCCTCAGCTGTTGGCCGGCCATCCAGCTCAGAGGTGGCTTCTCTGAACTGCTGGCGGTGAGCTGGGGAGCCCCAGGGTGCGACGGTGTCAGGCAGCAGCCACTCCGGCCCCTGTCTCACCTTGCCCTGCGACAATGGCACCCCCACCCTGCCTTGCCTCACCCCGCAGGATGAGCCTCCTGCCCATAGTCCCACCTGCCAGAGACCTCCTGGATCTCCCCCAACCCTGCCCAGTCCCCACAGGCGTCCCTCCCCCCAAGCAACATAGCAGTGACCATGCCCACCTTGGCCATACCCATAAAGTCTGCCATGACCACCACAGCCACACCCACCCAGTGGGCCATGCCCACCTGGCACCCAATGATAAATAAGTAGGTTTTAGGTTGCAGTTTGGGCACTTGGTCTCTAAAAGGTTCACCATCACTGTCCTAGATATTATCAACTTCTGATTTAACATTGAATACTACTCCACTTTGCTTTCTCATTCAAAATGCCACCGATCTCATTGGGACACCAAGGTCAAGAGCTACAGTACCAAAGAATTATAGCCATTGATAGATTTGCGTCTCTGCTTTTGCTTAATTCTAAGGGGGAACGATCTTGGTAGTACTACTTTAAGGTGTTAGTTACCACCTTTAAAGCGCTCCATGGCATTGGACCTGGCTACCTCCGAGACCGCCTTCTGCCACAGATTCCCTCCCATAGACCGGTACGCTCCCACAGAGCGGGCCTCCTCAGGGTGCCATCGGCCAAGCAATGTAGGCTGGCGACCCCCAGGGGGAGGGCCTTCTCTGTGGGTGCCCCCACCCTCNGGTAGGGATGATTTTAAGAAAATTTTAATTGACACACAGCTTCCAATATTTGGCTTTTAATTTGGTTTTATGGGGGTTTTTTGTTTTTTGATGTATTTTGTTTGTATCTGTTTTAATATGCTGTGCACCGCCCTGAGTCCTACGGGAGAAGGGCGGTATATAAATTAAATTATTATTATTATTATTATTATTATTATTACTGTTTTGGCAGTGGTTTGCTCTCCAAGCTTGTTTCAATTTAGTTTCTTGGTTTTTTTGAAACAAGCTTGGAGAGCAAACCACTGGCAAAATACAAAAACCCGAGCTGCAAGTATTTTCTATTATTTCACTGGACTACCGTAGCTGGGCTGCAAGAATCCGGAAGACCCTGAAAAAGACGCAGACAAAGCCGGCTCAAGAGCCGCCTTTGGAGCGCAAACTGGGACGCTCCCATCGCAGTCATTACGACCACCGGGTTTCCTCCTTCCCCTTTAGAACTCCGCGCATGCGCCTTTCTTGACTCAAAAAGTACGCAGGCGCCGTTTCCTGTCAGGGGCAAGATGGCGTCGGCGTCGGTGTACCGGGCTCTGGGATCTGTTGCTAACCGGGCTCTTCTTCGGGGCTCGTACGCACCGGTGAGTCCGTGCCCGGTTGGATCCCTGGCAAAGGAGCGTGCGGCGGGGGTGGGGTGCCTAGGGGAAAGCAGACCCCTGGGGAAGACGGCGAAGTCCGCCAGGCTCTGCGTCGCCTCCTTCACCGTCCGCGAAGGTCATAGCAAGGAAAAGCCTGTCGGGCTCGGTCGGTGGAATCGCTTCCTCGGTCCGGTCCAGCCCGGTCCGAATAATGGGCGTTCTCAGCCAAAACACCAGCAGATATTGATGCCCTTTGAGGCTCGTCCCGACCTTTCTGCTCCAGCTTTATCCTTTTGGAGGTATTGCGGAGAGCCTTTATTTACACCAGGGGTCCTCAACCTTGGCAACTTTAAGACTTGTGGACTTCAACTCCCAGAATTCCTCAGCCAGCAAAGCTGGCTGAGGAATTCTGGGAGTTGAAGTCCACAAGTCTTAAAGTTGCCAAGGTTGAGGACCCCTGATTTACACGTTTGAGCTTGTCGCGGACCGAGCAGATCGCGATCAATCAGAGCCACTGAACAAGGGCCGAAGGCTCAGCCCGTCTGCTCCGTCCTTCGCCCCCGACTAAGGATGAAGCATCCCCGCCTTCTCTCGCCAGCACGTTGCGCGGCTTGTTTTGGCAGCTGAGTAGTAGAATGGCAGGGCTTGGAGCACCTTGTTTCCAAATGTTTTCGGCCCGTTAGCCTGCATACCAGCTCTTGACCGTTATTGTTCATTTATATTCTAATATTGGATAGCAATATTAAATCCGGCCTATTAAAATCAGGATGACTTCTAAAAGACAGCAGCTCAAATCTAGTAGGCTGTTGGGGATGCAGAAAGGACAAGGGGGAAAAGTTGCTGCAGTGCAACTACTATGTTCAAGGAAGTTACTGTTGTCTACAATATGGGACAATTGTAAGTTTCTGCTGGTGTTTTACGATTTCAACCATATGAAAATGAAAGCTCAAGTGGGTGAATTGGACATATGAGGAAACAACCAAAGAACTTGTTATCTCCGAGTATCTTAAATTAATATTTCTCTATATGCTGCCTTATTTTGTTCTGCTGCTGAATTCAGGCCTAATTGCCACATATTTCTGACCAAAGCCCTAAGTTTTTGAACCGATACAGTAAGTAGAAATTTAGCTGCAATGGATAATAACAAAATCTCTGCCCCTTTTAATTCAGCCATTACTGGTCACCCAGTTCTGGCTGAAAAAAGTTGCAACTGCTATCAAGGAACTGTTAAGGAATATATGGAAATGTTACTGATTTGAAAACTGGGATGTAAATCTTGTTAGGGAATCGTAGAACTATTTGTACTGTATGCAACATTCACACAGCATACTGTAAAGTAGAATCTGTATGTTTGGTTTGAATCTAGACAATATGGCTTTAGTTATTCAAACGAATGAGCATCATTTTAGCACATTGTATGAACCCAAACTCAGACATATAAGCTTTGTTAATATTTTAGCCTACATTAGAGCCCTAGGCGTAATTGCTTTGTGATTATTTTATTTGGAAAGTATCAGCAGTTATGTCAAAAATCAGAAATTGCAAATTTGTTTTTATTGGTTATTGTTCATATTCTACTTTGGCTGTCAATTTGGAAACACAGATCTGTGTTTTGAAAGCATTAATTGTAATATTCTTGTATTAAATTGATTATATAAATTATTCTGCATTGTGAAGTGAATTTCATGATAGTTTGCTTCAGGAAGATGTGTACTAAAATTATTTTCCAATTGTCTCTCTTGTTCCTCAGAGAAATATTAGATTGTGTTCAAAGATTCATTAATTTTCTTCCCAAAGTCATTCTGAATATATGAGTTTTTGATATAAGTGCAGTTTATTTGATAGCTTCTGAAATCTCATATATTTGCATGCTATTAATGTTTAGTTAGTGTATTCCTTTTCCATAGAGTTTGGTGCCTGATTTTTTTAAAAAAACATTTGCTTATTCTTGATTTGGGTCACAACTTACACAAATCAAGACACTTGAAATTGAACTATATAACCTCAGAATAAAATACAATTTGTTATAGGTATTCTATAATTTTAGTGCATGTGTTTGTTCTTTTATATTGTATTAAATAAGAAACATTTTTTTAGCTATCCTTGCAGGGCTTGGTGAAAAGAGGAAGCACTGCGACCTATGCTAATGTGCTATCTAATCTTCCTCAGACTGAGGTTACTACTTTAGACAATGGCCTACAAATAGCATCAGAAAACTCAAACCACCCTACGTGTACAGTAAGTTTTAATTTGGTTTTCTGAAAAATGTTCGAATCCCTGTTATTTCCATTGGGTACCTATTCAATTCAGGTTTGATATTTTTTAATGGAAGGAATGTAGTAAAACCTTTTACTAAAAGGCATAAGTTTTCTTAAGCTGCAGCTTGCTTTATCAGAAGCATAGGTGGCTAGACTGATTATATTTACATATTTCCAATAGAGAATAACTTTCCTTAAAAACTGAAAGAAAAGTCCTAAAACCAACTTAGTGAATAGCAGACTCCAAAGTGAGTCTTTTATTGCTTCGAAGCTATTCAGAGAAATATAATCTGCATTTTTATTTCAGAGAAGACAGAGATTCCACAATAGAAAGGCCAAAATAGCAGACAGATTTTTGAAATATGGTCACTATGTTGGATTCTTGGTGTTTTCTGAGCTTGGTTGTTATCTTGCAGATGGCTACCATTCCTGCTTTTCCTTTCTTAATGTCTAACTATTGAGTCAGTGTAGTCCATAATTAATTTTCAGTTCAGTTAGAGCAGTTATAAAGCTCAGCTGGACTTGCAATTTTATGTTGTGAATTGTAATATGCTTCAGGTTACTTTGAAATTTCTGCTAGCACAGATCTTTCTCAGCAGAATTGCTTACTTCATTGAAGGGATCTTTTCAGTGTAGAATATCAAAACAACTGCAGGCATACCTTGTTTTATTGCACTTTGCTTTTAGGCTAAATTCTGGTGTTACTTTCAGCCTCTGCTTAGATTTTGATTTATTGACTAGAAAAAAACTGTCGGTATTGACATGCAGTTTCTATATTTCTAACCAAATTAAGGAAAGTTACTTAAATTGCAAGATAGAAAGATAGGGATTTAAAGGTATAATTATTATCTGTGCAATTAAAGTTGTTGCTTTCAATGGTCTATTATAATTCATTCAATTTGTATACCTGCCCATCTCAGGTGACTCTGGGTAGCAAACTAAAAATAAAAATTAAAACAGTACAAAAATTAAAATACATAAAATACAATATCAGACTACTTCCTATAACGCTGGTCTGATTTTTAATATGTTTCATCAATTCTTTTTTTATCAGGTAGGAGTATGGCTTAAATTAGGAAGTCGTTATGAAACGGAGAAGAATAATGGAGTTGGGAACTTTATTGAACACCTGGCTTTCAAGGTGAGGTGCAGTATGATTCAATAATACTGCTTCCTACATGTGTGTTACCTACTGCTCTGAATCCAGAGAAATTTTAACAGGATTTCTATATTTCAGAAACAGACTCGGTCATTATGTTGCTTTCCATTTTGATTTAAACTTATTTAGGGCATTCTTATTCCTAAAAAATTTCATGGTGTGGAGTCTTGGTGCTGTCTGAGCTTGGTGATATTCTTGTAGACATTTCATTACCAAACTAGGTAACTTTGTCAGTGCACTGTATGTCCTGATACTCTAAAATTTAAATTTATGTCTCTCTAACCAGCTGAATTATATTTAAATGAAAAAGATTAAGGAACAAAAACTACTATATAGATATATTATTTGTTCAGCTTACAGGTTTTTTTTAAAAATGAAAGAACTAAAATTCTTGTATCATTTTCAGCTAACAAATAAATACATTTAAATTATTTTATCAAATAGGATTCGTCATATGCAAGAATTTAAAGAAAATAGAGATATTGTAAAAGAGTACCTGGTCCAGGTTGTCTCCAGGAGTCAACAACTGATTTGAAGACTAGATATAAAAGATAGTTCTAGCATCTTTTATCAATTACAATTCATTTTGAGCTTTGGCCTTTCTGACTTCATCTGTGCAAGAACACAAACCTGTCATAGCAGATCAAGACTGCAGAATCATGTTCCTTCACTTCTGCTTCTTAAGAATACAGTAGATGCATTTAGAAAAGTTTTTATTTCTTCTTGTTTTCTGCTCAATCTAGCTATGCCACTTGGGGGTAATACTTGTTAGGGATGTCTTCTTGAATTTCCTCCCAAACTCATATTCCTCTCCCTATTTTCTCAGTGAGGAAGTTAATTAGCTTGATGGGACATCTTATTGGTTGAAAACCAGAATTTTGATTCTTTGAATTTGTCTATTAGAATGAATGTAAGACCATCTCACCATATGCCACCTCAAGGTAGTCTTCTTTTAAACCGGAGCTTGTATTCTAACTTAGCTGATGTGGCCTGTCATAGATCATATAGAAAGAAAATCCTTGCAATAATATGAACTTCATAAATTCTGAAATTGCTGCAGACACTAGAGTCCTAAACACAGCAATGATTGTTGATGTTTTATTAGGGCACAAATAAATACCCTCACGCCCAATTTGAAAAGGAAGTGGAAAGCATTGGTGCACATCTTGACAGCTACTACTCTCGTGAAAAAACAGCCTTCTATATGAAAATTCTACCCAAAGATTTGCCAAAAGGTAATGTAATTGTCTATGAGTTTGACAGAACTGCTTTGTATGCATTTGTGCTTTCATTGAACACTAGTAGTAATAGTATTATTCTCTTCCATTACTATTGTGATTCTCTTCCATCAATAATAATACTAATTTATACATTCATAGCAGTTGTCATCTGAAGCAAAGGAGATGGGTGGTTGTAGTTCAAAATGAAAGTATTGCAGAAGAAGTAGACAATTAGTAGGCTAGGAGGGGAATTCATTTATGGGCAGAAGATACAAAAGGGTTGATATTGGCCGTGCCTTGCAATGCCATAAATGCTCTATAGGGTTTTTTTCCCCTCATCCCAGAATGTCAAGGGTACCTTTTTAATGTAACATGACTTGATGATTCAAATAGCATGTCTTTTTTAGCAATTGAGATTCTGGCTGAAATAACACAGAACTGCAGCTTGGAAGAGTCTCAGATTGAGAAGGAGCGGAATGTCATCCTTCAGGAGATGAAAGAATCCGATTCTTGTTTGTCTGATGTGCTCTTTGACTATCTTCATGCTTCGGCTTATCAAGGCACAGCTTTGGCCCAGACAGCTGAAGGGACAACAGCAAATATAAAGTGAGTTGAACAGAAGTGATATGATTAAGACATAGAGGTTTTGTTTTCAGTCGGTTAACTGAAATAAACGGGGAGATATATACGAGATTATTTGGGTTGCAGATGTCTAAAGAACAATGTCCAAATAATATTGCAGAGAAAAATAACAGCCCTTTATCTTAATTACTACAGTATACATTAGGGAAACTGAGTCTAAACTAGTGTTAGTGAACCTATGATATACATGTCAAAGGTGATACACCACTACTTTTTGGATGACTAGGCAACATTTGCCAACAACTGAGAACAATTATTCTTAAAAGAACACTCTGTTCTCTCACAATTTTCTGGGAAGCTTTCATGGGGCAATTGCACCAATTTCCAAGGCTTGTGCCCCTTGGGGAACAGCATGAGGTGGCCTTTCTGAGTGGCAGTGGTGGCACTAGGACAACTGGAGGTCCAAGAGTCAAGTTAGGCATATTCCGAATTTTTGACATGCCAAGCTTGAAAGGTTTGCCTTCACTGCTCTAGCAGTATCAAGTCAGCTATGCCTAGTGTAATCATTGTGATACAGGTCTGAAATAAACAGTTCTGATTGCTTACTGCTATTTTTTGGCTTCCAAGAAAATATTGCTTAGTAGTTAAAGTAAATGTATATGTGTTCTGTGTATTTAAAAAATTGTCTACATAAATTATGACTGGCGGGAGTAGGGTGGGGAAGTAGATTAAAAAAACATTGACAGTTTAATTTTTTTAAAAAATCTAGAACAGAATTCAAAATAATTATTTTTTTAAAAGTATGGAAGTAACCTGTTAAACTTTAGAGAGAGGCCTGTAATTGAAAAAGATTAGTAGGAGAAGATCTCACCTGGTGTTTCACAGTTGTTATATGCAGGGTATTCTTTATGGATTGGTTGTAGTTGTTTATTTCTAGATAAGACTGAAGGTGAGATTAAGATAAAGATAAGGTAACCTTTATTGTCACATTTTTCTGTGAACACACTGGCACACATTAAAAAATGAAATTCTGATGCTTGCTGTCAAAAGAATAAACACACACACACACACACATTAATCATATACCCTTTAGAATACATAGTGGAAAAAAGGGTCTTGAGAGTTAATAAAGTTGATACTATATGTGATTTAAAGCTATTACAGAATCTAGTTGTTCTGCTTCAAGTTCTGCGAAGCCTCCTCCCAGAAGGTAACAAAGAAAACCAATCATGGAGAGGATGTGTAGCGTCCCAGACAATACTGCGGACTCTGATCAAGTGTCGCTTATAAGCCATGTCCTGGATAGAAGGAAGTGTCTTAATTTAAATCCAATGTATTGGATCTTATGCTAATACCCATATGGCTAAGGCATAATTATAAAATATTGCCTGTAGATCAGGGGTCCCCAACCCCTGGTCCCTGGACCGGTACCGGTCTACAGCATGTCAGCAACCAGTCTGCACAAACAAGCAAAGCGCCATCTGCGGGATGCAGGTAGCACACAAAACCATGCACTCTCCAGTCTGTGGAAAGACCTCTCTCCACGGAACCGGTCCCTGGTGCCCAAAAGGTTGGAGACCTCTGCTGTAGATAACTTATATGCACACATATACACATGTACTATAGATGCTATGACCCTTAATAAGCTGTTGCTTGGCTTTTTTCACCAGTTTTTTTTTTTTAAAAAGGAAGTAAGTCACCAGGAGTGCTTGAATGGCTTTTTTGTGTTATATGCAAGAGTGAAATAAGTTTTATTGTTTTAAACTAGAGCTTGAGCTAAATCATTATTAGTGTAATCCTTTAAAGCAGAGGTTCTCAAACTTTGCCTTAAGCACTCAGAAACCACTCTTAAAAATCTACAGCTAAGAACCCTTAATTTGCTTTTGACGCTCTTTCCCAGTCCAGACTCACTAGCATAAGATCCTCTCTGTCTTCCAGCCCTGTATTTTATACTTTTAATTTCCCCATTCATGCACACATGTACAGTTGCACAGTTGCAGTTCCTTACTCAGTGCAGACTCATATCCCCCTCATCTTTTCTCCTCCATCTCAGTTCCTTCTGCAAAATGAGATAAAAGAGCTTTGCAAGAACCTGGTCCTCTCCAGGCATGATTACTGTTTAAATTAATTACTCAGATTTCATATACATCTATGGAAATGTCTGCTGTTACATGGTCAACATATGTGTGCATCAAACGGGTAAGACTGCTCTGAGAGGATATGTGAGGAAGACACTCTAACTTTGTTTTAAGTAATTGTGGTTTTTTTTCCCCTCCCTTAGCATTTCTGAAATTAGTTCGGTATTATCCTCATATTGCTGAAGTTGGTATAAAACTGAGAGACACCTGATGGCTTATGTATAATGTTTCTAAGACACATTTAAGGAGAAAAATCCTATCAGGGCCGGGAGCTAGCGTACATAAAAGAAGCAAAACATTAATAAATCCAACATTAGAACCAACATAATACAAAGTTGAAACCTTTCCCAAATCAAAAAATCAACTCCAGTTCCAGCTGCTATCTTGGACAGAAGAGCAAGGTGGCATTTTGGATCTCCTGGCAGCTTCATAAAGCTACTGTGTCTTTTTCAGTGATTTCATGACTGTTCTACACAGATGCAGCACAATGTAAAGAAGACGGTTGATTTAAAGAGCACCCTTGGACATTCGAAAGAACGATTTCCCTTTTGATTTCAATATGCTGCCCAGCCTAGATTATAGTAAATAACATACATGTTTAAAAAATAAAAAAGAGTATGATTCTAACCTTACGGATGTCACATTCAACACAACACCGTACTTTTTACAAGTTGTAAACTATTGAAAGCATTACATTTCTTTTAGGAAATTGACTCGTGCGGATATAGCAGAATACATGGAAACTCATTTCAAAGCGCCTCGCATGATCCTGGTAGCTGCTGGAGGTTAGTATAAACTAGCGTTGTTACAAGACCATCTTTTATAAATTGGTTCTAGGATTGTTATAGGATTGTAATCATGACTACCTGATACAAGCAAAGACCAACATGGGTAGGATAGGGAAGCACATAGAGTCAGATCTACCCATTAAAAGTTAAACTAAGTGGAAAATACCTGTTTCTGTTCTGGCAGAAGCAAGGCACTGGGAAAAATTGGGCATGGATAACTCTGGGGGATATAGGTTGTGCTAAGGGGAGTGGCCTCTCCCTCTACCACTTACACGTTTGGCTTTTTAACTATTTTCCCCATTTTCTACCCCCTTCCCAATAATTTTGTCAATGCCAATGTCAAAATTTCTACTCAGAACAGTCTGTGCATGCCCAAAATGCTCTCCTGGAGAAACCCCAAATAATGGATTAAAATTATAGGAAGGCAGAAGAAATCCTGATACTGGGAACAGTTTGACAATAGAACCAAAGGGCCCAGTGTAGAGAGCCACAGAGTTGACCATGAGAAACTCTGCAGAAATAATTACAGAAAATATGCACTAAGCCCAAGAAACAGAGAAAGAATGAGAAAGAAGCTTGGACTGGATCGACTGTAATTTGCTGGGGCATAAGAGGGAGGGGAGAGAAAATACGGACTTTCAAGCTTCTGCTACAACTGCCTGTATCACGGTCTAACTTGTAGAGTCTGTTTCCTGATCTGGCCTGTTCTCAAAGGGCTATCATCCAGAGAGATTTCACTGGTAATGTTCAAGAAAGTCATATATGGGGATGTTTTAATTTGGTATCAATTTGGAGAATAGTTTTGCAACCGTTTAGCAAAGATTTCTGTTTAGCAGCCACTCTTGGAAGTAACATTACTCACATTCCCTTTTTTTTCACCAGATGTTGTTCATAAAGAACTGGTGGATCTCGCCCAGCAGCATTTTGGCAATGTTTCTTTTAATTACAAAGGTGATACCATACCTATTTTATCCAGAAGTCGTTTCAGCGGGAGTCAGGTAAAAGTCTTCCTGGCCCGGCGTTATAAAATAAAATGTACACGGAAATAATACAATATAAATTCTACTTAGATCATTTTTATTAAAGTGGCTTCTTGAATACGAATATGCTGATGATGCCCAGCTGTACAGTACATCTCCACTCTGGGCTGACCACACAATGCCCCTGGTGTCCTTTCCCAATGCCAGGAGGGTCTGAATGGGGAGAAAAGCTTTGACTCCCACCCTGACAAGACTGGTTGGCTGTGGATTTTAATGATTTTCTGCTCTGGAGATTTTTCTTAACTCTGCCTGTGACAGCCTTTACTGTGATCTTGCCCATGGTGACTATTGCTTAAGTCATTTCCCACTTTGATTAATGTAATGCCCTCTAGGTGGGACTGACCAGAATGCAGTGGCAAGGAAAGATTTTGGCATTTCTTGTTACAGTCATGTCACATTGCTGCTCTGCAAGCAGAAGGGCTTTCAGTAGGCTTCTGACTATTAATTCACAGTGATGCTTATCACCTGTAGGCTTATCATCTATAAAGCTCTACATGGCATAGGGCCAGGCCCTTTGTGGGACCAGCTCCTCCACTTTTTTTGTTCGGCCCTCCAGATCTATCAAAGAGAGTATACTCTGGATCTTCCCTATTAAACTGTCATCTTGTTGGACCCCTCTACAGTAGTGCCCATAGTATTATGGTATATACCATAATAAGTGGTAGTGAAGAGCATCTGGCAATTCTGTTTTTTTTCCCCCAAGCCTTTTGACCAGAAAGTTAAGCAAGTGCTGCTGCTGGTGTAGGTTTTTGTCATTGAGGTGTATTGTTTTATCTTGTGCATCATGGTTTATTGGTTGTAGCTATTACTTTAATCCTTGTACACAGTCCAGAGTCACTGTTGAGAGAGGAGCAGCCATATAAATCATTTAAATAAATGTGTGTCTGACCTTGAATAGTCTCCTCTCACAGTATTCCTATTTTTAGCTATTCAACACTTCTGTGAGAAGTAGCTACATAGTTTACATCTGAAATACATTTAGCGCTGAAGCAGGTCAGGATATTAATGTTGGCCCTGTTTTATGCTCATTTTTTTCAGTTAAATTCACTGCACAATTTTCTTAGCTATCACAGCAATAAGAAGGCTGGATGTTCATGATTATCACAGTCACTCTCGCGTTCTGAATCCAGGTTCACTAATTTTTAAAAAGTGGGATGAACATATTTTAAAAATAAAGCATGAATTCTCTGTTTTGGTTTTGGTTTAATAGATTAAAAGGGGGAAATGTTATCTTTTTGCAAAAAGCTATGACTGACCTTTTCATTCTCTTTCCTTGCCTCGTATTCTTTTTAGGTCACAGTCAGAGATGATGAACTACCTTTGGCTCATGTTGCTTTCGCAGTGGAGGGGCCTGGCTGGGACAGTCCAGACAATCTTGTCCTTCTGTTAGCTAATTCAATCATAGGACGCTATGACCTTACCTTTGGTGGAAATAAGGTAAGGCACAATGATTGGCACGTTCGTTTTGATTGATTAGTAAGTCAGTGTTGACACTTAGCAACCGCATAGATTTTCTCCATGACAATCTGTCCCTAATCTGGTCCTTCAAGTCTTTGAGTAGTGCCCCCATCTCCATTGTAGCTAAATCCATCCATCTTGCTGTTGGTCATCCTCTTCTTCTCTTTTCTACCATCTTTCCCTGCATTAGAGCCTTTCCTGAACAGCTGGGTCTTTGCGTAATACTGTATGTCTGAAGTACCTGATAATTTGTGCCTTGAGTGAGAACTTGGAGTTGACATATATGATGATCCATTTCTTTTCTTGACTGTCCCTGGAATTCTCAGGGGAAATCCTTGTTCAAACTCCCCGCAAGCCATCCTGGTCCAGAAAATCTGGTGATCTGCTGCTGATCTGATTTCCCTAATGTTACAGATGGATAGCATAGCTGATATTCTGGTTTAACTAAAGTCCCTTTTTGCATTCAGTTTATTTTTACTAGGAATTCAGTTTTGTTGGACAGGTGCTGATCTGCATTATAGTATCTGACTTCTGTGGCAAGGGTTTTTTGTATGCCAAGTTTAAGATATTCTGCAATGACTTACTTAGGCTGTGTTACGTGTCTGGCTTAGGTGATTAATGTACTCATATAACTGAATAACAGCTATTTTAAATATAATGACTGTGAAGGAATACTTTGTTGGTTATGTTTGCATTTTTGCGTAGTAAATTATACCTATCTGTTTATAGAATCTGTATAGCAAAATGGCTGCTGATTTTGCTGAGAAAAACTTCTGTCAAAGTTTCCAGACCTTCAACATTTGCTACTCTGATACAGGACTTTTTGGTTTCTATTTTGTCTCTGATCGTTTCAGTATTTTACATTCAAGTGATTGGGGAAGATATGAATGGTAAGGATAGTTTCATTTCTATTGTGTTATTTTTATTTTGTAAGAAAACCGTGCTATATGGGGTGGCAAATGGACTTCAGGAGATAGTTCTCCAAGGATTAATGAAAAAAATATTTGGAAATGGGAAACGTGAAGTAGAAGCAAAATAATCTCAAAACCTGTTCTGAAAGTTTCTAGTATGAGACAGTGTATTGCCACTTCCATATTAGAACCTAATTGTATTTATTATGCCTCCACAGAGAGAGTTTTCATTTAAATATCAGCCCTCGAGTATACTACCCTTTCTGTTTTATATGTCTACACAGATAAAACATTGTGGTGATCTTCTTCCTTCATCTTTTATGTAAAATAGCAAGTCTGACTTCATTGCTGTCAACAAGCATATGTTTTCTAAAGTGGAAGTGTTATTTAAAGATGTATCACATTTGATGAGTATCTTTCTTCAACTCTGATGCTTGTACAGGATGCGCATGTGCACGGATTTGCATGAACACGACTTGGAGAGAGGCAAAAAAGTTCTTAGAAGGAACTTGGTGGCCCAACTAGACGGTAAGTCTCCTTACACAGTTTCAATTTTAACACCTCCTGAGCAGGTTTTTCTTTCTTGTGAAAAGTGTAACAAAAGTAACATTTTTTTCTGAACTCCCCTCTATTTAAAACATTTGCTAGTCTGTCTTCTGTGCCACTCAGAAAGACAGCCCATTTTAATATTTAAAATTAACCGTTCTGCAGATGAAACATGAAGATCCTTCTGCAAGCCCAGACTCTACAGGTCTCTTATCTTCTTTTGAGTTGTGTAACTTCCTATTCCTTTTGGCTTTGTAGAAGACACCTGTTAGTCTCCCTAGAAAATTTTGTAGTCTACCATCCACTGTAAAGAAAATTATCTTATTAGCTCCAAACAATCAGGACAGTTTCTCAAAAAACAGAAACAGCACTTCAGAAGCATACTTTGTTTTTAGATGATGCATAAATGTTACAAAAGCCATTAGAAGACATTCACACTCTTCTATGGAATACTGTTTCTGAAGATAATGCTTGCTATCTTCAATTTCTATTGTATTTTGTATGGATTTATGCATGTATAAAAATATAGATGCACACTTTTTGCACACTTCTTGGAGAAAGGGACAACACTATTCCCAAATGTTCCAAAATATATAAGCGTGTCATTGTGGCAATTTATAACATGTAAATAATATTGTGACTACACAAATAATGCAAACTGTATAATTTACTACATCTAATATCATTGGCATGACTTTCCAGAAATGATGTAATTTGTGGGGAAATGACACGTATTACTCAAATGATATAAACCATTGCAGATGTTATAAACTTAAGGTAAAATTCGTGTCAGTCAACTTCCAACTTCTTCATTTAGACACTTTGGATGCTCAGTTACTTCTTGAATGGATATAACTTAATTCAAACAGTCTTCATGTGCACAGAATAAAACTAAGCTTCCAGAAACCAAAGTTCTTAGCCTCCTTAAATCATTTACAGAACAGGACACAACAAGAAATCATTCCCGTGTCAATCCATAACTCTGTAGTTGGGTAATATCTTCATAAAGACCAATCAGTATCACACAGAATAGTATTAGAACTCATAAAAATGTAGGAGTGTATACACAAGCTTTTGTATTGAATATTTATCAAGCAAATTGTTACAAAATTAGGAAAAAACAAGACTAAGCTTACTATTTCAGCCATGAAATTAAGTCTCCAAATGGAAAATGTAAATATAATAATAATATTTTGTTAATGGCAGGTATCATTGGTGCAGGATTACACCTAGTACAGTGATAGCGAACCTTTTAGAGACCGAGTGCCCAAAAACTGGCCCCGCCCCCGCTCCACCCCCTGTCCCGCCCCCACCCCGCCTGCCTGCAGGGCCACTCACTGCCTCCAGGGCCCGCCGCAGATCGCCCAGGCAGCCCAGCAGCGCCATGGTGGCCACGCTCTCTCCCCTTGTCTACACTACCTGGCTGCCATGTCCTTGGCTGCACTGCTCCGCATGGGCCACGCTTGGGGGTGACTCTCCTCCAGAGGGGCTGCTGGTGGGGTCGCGGGGGGAGGCAAGGCTGGGGCAACGGCACATGTGCCCACAGAGAGGGCTCTGAGTGCCGCCTCTGGCACCAGTGCCATAGGTTCGCCACCACTGACCTAGTATTTGCTGCAGGTTGAAGAAATACAGTTTTAAAGTTTGAACCTCTCTATTAAGCAATACATTGTAGACCAATTTGACTTGATTAACTTTTTATCTACCTCAGTGGTTCTCAACCTATGGGTCGCGACCCCATTTGGGGTCGATCGACCATTTCACGGGGGTCGCCAAGCAAGGCTGTCCGCCATTTTTCCCCCTTTTCCAGCGGGTGCCTTACCTCCCTTGAGCTGGGCCAACTGGTGGTCGGCCTGCTCCGTCTCTGCCGCTTGCCAGCTACGCCTCAGCCGGCGCAGGGGGCGGAACAACGCATGCGCGGCGCTCCCGGGCAGGGAAAGTCCTCGACTTACGACCTGTTGGGTAGTCCTCGACTTACGACCGGTTTAGTCCTCAACTTACGACCGGTTGGGGGTCGCGGCATTAAAAAGGTTGAGAACCACTGATCTACCTAGCAACAGTTTCTTTCTGGGTTTGGTAGTACAAAGTTACTGGGAAAAGGGGTTTCATTGTTACTGCTCTCTGCGCATTTTGCCACGGAACAGGAAACGGTGGGTTTTCAGAGTTGGAAGCAACCATTGTCTTTATCCCTCAGTGCTAGGTGTAGCCTGATAGTAATAATATCTACCACTAAAAAATATTCAGTCCACAATTTCTGTTTTGTAGACTAGCTTTGAAAGACAGGTGGTTGACTCAAACATCTGGCCCAAACATCAACTCTTTCTCATCTTCTGCCTTTTTGTAATATCATTGAAGAACTTCAAAGCTTGCACACTAGTAACGTCATATAAAAAAGGAATTCCTGACTACAGAATTTTTGAATGTTATTCATTAGCAATATGTATTGTTTGTGTATTGTAGAATCTGCTTCACATCTTGAAAAGATACCTAATGATTCCACTGACAGTTCACTATTTATTTTGCAGGCACTACTCCAATGTGTAAGAGTATTGCGACCCAGCTACTGAGCTATGGTCGTCGGATACCTCTGGCAGAATGGGATGCCAGAATTTCTGTAAGTATTAGTGTTTTGTTTGATGAAAGAGGGAGCTTAATTTTACTAACCTTCTTGCATTCCTAGATAGTAGTCCTTGCTGTTGATGCGGTAGTTATTTGCGTAACTGTTTGATAAACGCCAGGACACAACGTTCTACTCGGTACTACAGAATCAAGCATAGATATGTCAATTTTCTGCAATTCTGAAGCCTGCCTTGCAACGTGCAAAAATCCTTAGGGGCCTTGAGATGTTTCTCATGAAGTTCAAGGAGTTCTAATTTGTGGGGTGCTGGTTTCTGGTTCAGGTAATCACCGAAGGAAATAATCTATGAAGGTCTTCTGTATTTTGGGAGAGAAATATTGTATTCTTAGAACATACTCAAGTAGATGAGACCAATGTCAATTTGAGTTTCGTCAGTGATGTACCGTTTTAGTTGGTAGTCAGTGTATATAGTTAGCAAATTGTCTTAATTTTCTGCTGGAAGTATATCTATTTTTTTCTGTCATCTAGGAAATTAATACCCAAATGGTTCAGGATGTCTGCAGTAAATACGTGTATGACAGATGTCCTGTTGTTGCAGGAGTTGGTAAGTTGTTATGCTTTGAGTTGTGATTGCTAAGGAAGGAGGAAACAATCTGTTGTTTAATTTAGTATGCTTAAAATGCTTCCGATTAACTTTGCCAGATCATATTCTGATTATTTATGACAAAACTGAATTGAGTATGATCCCAGATCTGCACGCCACTCTTCATACAATCCCACTTTAAGACAGCCATAATGCAATTGGACTCTAAGAATGTTTGTGAAAATGTTATTTCTGAGATCAAATTTGTCCTACGACATGAACTATCTGCTTGTAGTTATACTCTTAAATGTTAACCTGTCAGCCCAGGAAAACTTTGCCTTGAAACCTACCTGAATAGGTAGGTGACTTAGAACTGCTGGTGATTTCCCCCATCATCCAGTGCAGTTAAGGTTCGGTCTGAAGCTTTAAAGCAAACCTCTTTGAAGGCAGTTTCCAGAGAAATGGGAGATAAAATCTTCCTCACCCTCAAGTGCCAGCTTCTTTCAAAATGTCTGACTTGGATTTTGAGGTATTATTGAATCCAATTTATATTCAGAGGGGTTAGGCTACCTGGAAACCTTGAACAGAGATGTGTTGTTACATCTGATCTGACAATTGTTCATAGAAGAGAAGTAAAACTTCTATCTAGCGCAGGGTTCCCCAACCTTGGCCACTTTATGACTTGTGGAATTCTGGGAGTTGAAGTCCACAAGTCATAAAGTGGCCAAGGTTGGGCACCCCTGATCTAGCGCCTCTCTTCCACCTTATTAAGTAATGCCAGAGGTTTCTTTACACAGTATCTCAAACAAATTGCTTCTTTTTCAGGACCTGTTGAGCAACTTCTAGATTACAACTACAACCGCACTTGGACATATTTGAACCGCTACTAGGCCGTCCACTGCAAGATGGAGAGCCTCTGGATTGTCTGGATTTTCTTGTGGTCTTTTGTGTCCCAGTGGCAAGATGGATCCCATACATTCTGTATAAAAATGCTTTATGACTATATAAGTGATATCAGAGAGAGCACAATAAATTTAAATGAGTTGGTATCCAGTATTTATGTTAATGAGGTAATAAAAAGTGAATTTGGGGGATTGAGGAATTATGCTCGCACTTGTTTGTGTATCTATTTAGCACAGATGTTGAGTTCCTTAATAGAGACCTGCATATTTAGCTTGGCCTTCCTATAACCTTAATTTAAATTGAAACACACAAGGAGTTTTAAATAACTAGAGATATCCCTCTGTTTTGCATTGGTACATAACACAGACTTCATTTCAGCTGCTTCATTTCAGGTTGGCCATCCTCTCTGTCCCTAGAAGACTATTGCATAAACTTTTCAAGACTACAGAACGCTAAGCAGATGTTTATAATAGAGAATACTTATTTTTGTTTTTTTAATGTACCTAATGTATTACCTTAACTTACAACCATAATAAAGCCTGGCAATTATGGTCATACATTGTGACAGTCATAAAGTGAGTCATCACATGATTGGCCCAATTTTACTTTTGTTATGGTCAACGGTCAACACCGTGATCATTAAGCAAACACATTACGGCTGGGTTTTGCCAGAAACCAGTGTAAACACCAGATTTTGGCAAAAAAATGTAAATCGCTTCACATGACTGTGGGACAGTGCAAATGGCCTTAAATGAGGCCCAACTGCCAAGCACCTCAAGTGCAGTCATGGGACCACGTGTGTGTGTGTGTGTGTGTGTGTGTGTGTGTCGGAACTTCAGAACCAGGTCATAAGTACCTTTGCCGGGGGGGGGGGGGAATGGTGTAATTTCAAATGGTAGCTAAGTGACTAGTCAATACAAGGACTACATGTGTAGTATACATACATATATACATACACACACACACTGTTGGTCTGCAGCCAGTGGATCTACAGTCATGTGCTCCTCTACTTTCAGGATCTGGTAAAAAGGAATCCCAATAACAGCAACCACAGCAAGGATCAGCAGATGAAATTGGTTTGCTCTGCCCTTTTATTCAGTAGGAGGTTCCACTAAAGATTCCACATCACAGCACCTGGAAAGATTTGCATATCTCATGTACACTATAGCAGGTCAGCAGTGGAGCAGGACTAGGCCACAAGGTCCCAATTATTTTTGCAAGCACTTGCACACAGGAGACCTGCAATTTACTTGTGAAGCATGCTTTAAGAAAAAATACCCTTGAAGAGAAAGAGAACAGTAGTATTTGGGTTTCTTTTTTTATACTGCCCTCTAATTGATACAATTACAAGCTTCCAAAATAAATATTTTTTAAAACGTAATAGTGGGCAGAACTACTTGTACCATATGTCCAATAATGAATAACCTAGCTGCTTTTCTTAGAAATAAGCATGGAATGCCTCTGCTACATCATGACTTTGTTCTGTATCACTATAGAATTTATAGATTGATACGATAAGTTCTGCTAGCTGTTGGGGATAAATCATATAAATAAGGTGTGCAATGGCTTAAATAACAATGTCTCTTGTGAAATAATAAGTAGAATTCTCAGGAAATGGACATATCTATTTCTGATCCATATTGATTTTTTTCTGATTTTTTACTTATAATTCCATTTCCAATATAAACGTTTAAAAAAAACTCTACCTATGTTTTATTTAACTGCCCGTTCGTTCGATCTTTTTTTTAACCATTTGTTTTACAGAACCTGTTTTAGACTAACACGCCTGACAAAGATGTTCTTTGAAGTCAAAAGGCTAGCACTTGGTAAACAATGAATATCCTGGCAAAAATATTTGGATGCCTTGATATATCTAGCGATATAAAGATCAGAGTTGTGTAGTCAGTGGATCTTCCTGTGGCACACTGTGGAAATAAAAGTTGGATTTTGAAGAAGCCAGGAGAGAGTTTTGATGCTTTTGAATTTTGGTATTGGAGAAAAATCCTGAGAATACAGGGGACAATTAAGAAAGCAAAAAAATGGATCATCAGAAAAATAAATCAAATGACAAGACTCAAATTATCCTACTTTGGACGCATTATGCAAAGTCTTAGCTCTCTGGAGAGAGCTCTAATATGGCAATGCAAGGAAAGTGGGGGGGAACATACTCGATTATAGCAGCAAGCTGGGGACAGATCCAGAATATCTACAGTGCATTTAGAAAGTATTCAGATCCCCTTCACTTTTTTCCAGTTTTGAAATTTCTAGAATTCTGTTTTCACTTTGTCATAAGATAGTGGGTATAGATTAATGAGGAAAAAATGAATTTTAACAATTGTAGAATCGGGCTGCAGCATAACAAAATTGACAAAAGTGAAGGGGATCTGAATATTTTCTGAATGCACTGTATAAGGTCAATAAGAGTTGACTTGATGGCATATAATCTTCAGGCACTTATTTTGATAATTTAAATTGAAAAAGACAATTTAACTATTACATGCAGAGAAATGCCAAATCTGGTGGCTACGTAGGTAGAAACTTGACCAATGTAGAATAAATAATTTTGCAGTGAAATTTGCATAGGAGAATTCCTTCTCCTTTGATGGAGCTCACTGAGTGATTTTTATTTATGGTTTTTCATATATAAGTGGGAAAGGCCGAGCGCAAAAGAATTGAGGCCTTTGAACTATGGTGCTGGAGAAGACTCCTGCAAGTCCCCTGGACTGCAAGGCAATCAAACCGGTCAGTCCTAGAAGAGATCAACCCTGACTGCTCTTTAGAAGGCCAGATCCTGAAGCTGAAACTCAAGTACTTTGGCCACCTAATGAGAAGGAAGGACTCACTGGAGAAGAGCCTAATGCTGGGAAAGATTGAGGGCAATAGAAGAAGGGGACGACAGAATGAGGTGGCTGGATGGAGTCACTGAAGCAGTAGGCGTGAGCTTAAATGGACTCCAGAAGATGGTAGAGGACAGGAAGACCTGGAGGAACGTTGTCCATGGGGGTCACGATGGGTCGGACACGACTTCGCAACTAACAACAATATATAGGTGGAGGTGTATGCACTAAACTTTAAAATAGAAATAATAAAGGGAAATGTTCTATGATCAATTTGGAATATTTCATCACACTTAAAAAGCTCAAACCTGTGCTACATTGTGCTTTCTAAACCTACATTGTGAATACGGCAAAAAATAAAAATCCCACAAGATGGCAGTCGTTTAAAGGAGGTGACAGCTATGTGGTTAGTCTCAAAGTTCTGTGTTTGGGTTACATGTTTGCAATTTTTATTTTTTAAAAAAGGTCTTTTATCAAGATAAATAAAGCAAATTTTAGAAAAAGAAATAAAACAGATAAAAATAGTGAATAGGGAAGAAAAGAAATAGGAAAAATAAAATAGAAAAAAGATTGTAGCAGCTTCCAATCTGAACAGCAGTTACAAACAGTTCCTTTAAATTGTACTTCCTAAGATTATAACATAATTTCCTTCTTTCTATAATCCACCTTTCTATAGTCCACCCTTTGTAATAATCAAAGCCATAAATCATGCTCATTTTCTTTTTTCAGCAAAAGTCCATAAGGAATTTCTAGTCCCTAATAAATACAATGATTTTTTCTCTCACCAAGGAAGTCAGTTTTGCCATCTCTGCTAATTCTGTCGTTTTCATGTAACAATTCTCCCAAACAACCTAAATGACACAAATTTATACCTACTGATTTTAGCCTTTTTTGTTCCAAATTACACCTAGACCTTCATTTCCTGTGATTACCTTCATCAGCTTCATTCTATAATATCACGCTATATCCATATTTCAAACTTACTGCATCCGGTCCTGTTTGTATACAAAACAAGTAAATCTGTGTTATTAGACATAACAATAATGCTTCATTAAAGCATATGTTTTGTAATGTCCTAAAGATGTTAACTGCTGGGAAGAAGTATTATTAGCCTACAGAATCAGCTGTTCCCTCTGGTCTCTACCCATCCTGTTACATCTAGCAGGAGGAACACGCTCCGGGTTCTGTTCACAAGAGGGTTCCATCTGGTGGGTCCAGGAACAGCCTTTTCTGCCATGATACTCACCCTCTGGCATTCCCTCAAGAGATTAGATTTGCCTGAGTCCCGCTGGCCTTCTGCAAGGCACTGAAAACCCATTTTCTTCCATCAAGCCTGGGGCCCGGATAGCATGAGTAAGCCCGTTTCCCGGTAATGATTGTGTTAAATAAGTGTTCTCAGCTGATACATTATTTTGTTATTTCTGTTCTTTTTAATTTTGGTTGCTTTTACTATGCTTTTGTTCTGTTTTTATTGTTAGCCATCCAAACTCATGCATTTGAGATGGGAGCCATAAACATTAATTAATTAAACATATATTATTTTGGCTTTCGGACAGGGCTTAACATGTCAGACATACATTTTTCTTTTAAAATGCATTGCTATTGCATGGAAACTGATGGCTGGACAATGGAAACGAATGTCTTACATCTTTCATATACCATGATGGTCAATAGATGGCCCTGAATATTAACCTCCATCACCCAGCATGGCTTTGGTGCCAAGTCTTTCATTTAATATTTTAATAAGATGTGGACAAAATAATTAGATTACCAGCCTTAGTCCCTGCTAATGGTAGGGAAATAAAGCTAGTCAGTCTTTGGCACATTGAAGCTAACATGCTCTAGTGCAGAGGTAGGCAACCTCGCCTCTTTTATGACTCATGGACTTCAACTCCCAGAATTCCTGAGTCAGCTATGCTGACTCAGGAATTCTGGGAGTTGAAGTCCATGAGTCATAAAAGAGCCGAGGTTGCCTACCTCTGCTCTAGTGCAACCATACCCCAATTTTGCCCCAAACTTGCTTGCCCTGTCCTTTCAAGCTGGGATTTCTAATTCAGAGACTAATTTGCAAGCCAACATATTGTTGGCCATATTCCATTTATTTGGAATATGTGCAATTGTTATCACTGATGAAGAACACCAGACACAAGGTACAGGTTTTGTTTCCTTTTATTGAAGCGCTCCAAGAAAAGGGGTCCTGGCTAGAAAATTCCAAGGAACCTCGAACAATAGAATTAAGAAAGATTTATTAGATTTTCACTAAAGCGGAAGGCAGGATAAGACGGGATATATAAAACAAATCATCTAATAAACATTTTAATAATGAGCAAACAATTGTCCTATTGGTCTCTAGCCATCCCTATTCCTAACCCTTGGCTAATGAATGCTCCAGGAGTTACCTAATACACATTCTATTTGCTCCAAGCCATCCCTATTCCTAACTTCTAGCTGCAGGATGTCTAACTCTTCGTTACTGTTTTCAGTCCTCTAATCACCTAGAATCGTTACAAGTGTTACAAGTGCATATTCTCTGTGAATAAACATTCTTTGTTCTTGCCAGACAGACTCCACAATTACAGGCATTCCAGTTTTCTTTCACGTGCATGCCATAGCCTTGCTTCCTTTTGGCAGACAGTCCACCACAATATATTGATATCCTGAGAGCATGTGGAAGTAACATTTCAGGAATTCTTCTAGAAACTGCATATATAAACTGGAATCTGAGTTAGGGCCATGGAGGAGTTGCTAAAGGTATAGAAATGGAACTGTAATGGAATTCTGCCTGGAGCTTTACAAGGAGCTTGTAGTTTGATCATATTTTAGTGGGCTGCTGAGTCACTGAGTTGCCATGTACTTGCTAGGCTGGCTCAAGAACTCACTGCCTGGAGGACATGAAAGATGAAGCCAGCTGGCACAAAGCCACCGCTAAATTAGCAGCCCAGATCAGCTCTGCCATTCATTCGGGGGCAGCTTTTATCTGAGAAAATCTTCCATCTGGAAAAAGACATATCCTTGCAGTGACTACATCAGTGGTTCTCAACCTTTTTAATGCCGCGACCCCAACCGGTCGTAAGTCGAGAACTAAACCGGTCATAAGTCGAGGACTAAACTGGTCATAAGTCGAGGACTTTCCCTGCCTGGGAGTGCCGCGCATGCGTGGTTCCGTCCCCTGCGCCGGCTGAGGCGTAGCTGGCAAGCGGCAGAGACGGAGCAGGCCGACCACCAGCTGGCCCAGCCCAAGGGAGGTAAGGCACCCGCTGGAAAAGGGGGAAAAAATGGCGGACAAAAAAAATGGCGGACAGCCTTGCTTGGCGACCCCCGTGAAATGGTCGATCGACCCCAAATGGGGTCCCGACCCACAGGTTGAGAACCACTGGACTACATTGTCTTGCACACTGCTACTCTGAAAACATGAGGCCACCTGCTCTCTCTTGCCTACTTTTTCTTTGTTTCTCACCTACAGTGTGTCAGTGGTAAAGCCACAACAGAAAATGTGCTTTACAGCAGAATGGCCATTTCACTTACAACAGGCTCTTTTATTGACTAGTTCCACCGCTTTGTCCTAAAATTAGTGGAGCGCTGAATTTAGCTAGTTTCCTAGCTTGAGCTGATTTCTCTAAACAAAGACTTTCGAACTGAATTATGGTTCAGACCTTTTTTTTTTTTTTGTCCAATGCTTGCATATCTCCCAGCATACGATAAAAGTCATTTGTGTACATCTACAGTAGCAACAGCTTTTCCCACCACCCTCTACAGGTGAATCCTTTGGCCTCTTATACAATCAGTTTCCTTCATTACCCCCTGGGTGGCTCTAGGGCAAGCGGTTGGCTCCCCTATCTCCTCGCTGCCAAGAGCAAAAGACCCGGAATAAGTCAGGAAAGGAAACCTGGCCATCTGGGCACGGTGGAACTCTCAAAAGAAGCTTTTGTTTCAACTTGTTTCAAAGCAAATGGCTTTCCACTGGAAACTGAATTACTCTCTGCTCCCAGCCTAGAGGTTGTCGGCCTTGTGGAGCAGGGAGTATTTTACTTTTGGAACAAGCTAACTCCTTTGATATATGAGAAGCACTTGGTTGGAATTTTCATCTCTTGCCAAGGGACATGCTGTAGCAGCCAATTGACTGTAATTGCCTCACCTGCACTAAATTACTGCCCCCCTCCCCACTTTGGGATTGTTCTCGATGCTCACCAGAGGTACAAAGCTCTACTTGTCCTCAAAGAACCTTTCAACCGGAAAGGATGTCGATGTTCCTTCTTAATTTCTATAGGTTCGTTTTGGGATGAGACCAGGAAGCTTTGCCTGGCTCTGAGCCCTGCCAAGGTCTAGGATTCCAAAAGGCTCAGATCCCTTTCAGTTTATGCTGGCTTATTTTCACGTTCACAGGCTGTAGGCACACAGGGCTGTATTTGTAGCTGCAGGGAGCAAAGGGTTTAACTCACGTTACAAAGATTACAACAGCAGCTGGGAAGCAGAGTCCTTGGACAGGATTCCTGTGGCATGCGGGAAGAGTTTGAAATCCAGTCTTAGGAATCATGCTACAGATTGCTGAGAGCTGCTATCTTCACCATCGTCAGTTGCCTACACATTAATATTGTTATGCTGCAAATTAATGTACTTCTCACCAAGTTTCAGCACGAGGGGCAGCAGTTTCAGTTAGCAGCAGCTGCCAAGTTAAAATTCTGCCTGATTAGATAGGGGAATTAATTTTATTTGTCTGTGCAAAAGGATAAATTAAAAAAAATGGAGGGGGAGAAAAGGAAAAAGCACACATCCCTTTTAGACTCATCATTTTGATAACCAGTATTATGAATATATTTACCTTCTGCCACATTATCAGTAACATTTTACTTAATAGAAAAAGCAGGAAATTAAACATATAAAATGTATAAAATTTGGTCCAAATTTCTAAACAGTCCTCCAATTAGGATTTCAGCAATGAATACTGTATGTAGAATGTGAGATGAGTTTGTCAGATCACTGTCTGGACTGCTAGTTAAAGATACCATTAGGCTAGATTACCCTGTGATCAATGCAAATTTTTCAATCCAATAAAATATCTACAGAGTCCAAATCGTGTATCTGAAGTTTTGCAAATTAAGACTGTACAAATGATTCTTTTGGAATAATGTTTCACTCTTTTTTAAAAATCAAGTGAACTCCTAAACATTGGGATAAGGAAGTTTTGAGGAGACCTTACAGAATAAAGATTTAATTAGATTTAACTGTGTTCTTTTGAAAAGAGATGTGGAAGATGTATTTGAAGTATCACTTCATAGTGAAAAGAATTATGAAGCCTGCCCTATGTATATCACATTTGCATGGGACATATAGATACAAATAATTTATCTGTATGACCAACATGTTTCGCAAATCTGCACTCTAATTCATTATAAATCCTTCTAATGACAGTTGGAAAAAGACTGCCAGAAATGGACCTAAAAAGAGCTGAGAATTAAGATGGCCAAAATGAATTTGTTTAGCAATTCCCCATATTTGTAGAAATGTACAAAATGTGTGGCAAAAAGAAAGATGTCATGGTTACAATAGATAAGACCAGTAAAAAAGAACTCTGAGGCAAAAAGTTTCCTTAAAGAACATATTTATTTGGCTACATAGTATCAGCAGGATCAAAAGTGAACCCAACACTGAAATCCCTTCCCAGAAGTTATAATGTTGCAAAGTTGAACTTCCCACCTCAGTAAAGTGTCATGAATCACATTCCCCAATTAACTACTTCCCCTGGGCTTTCTAACAGAAGCTTTAGCCCGCCAAACTGCAATCAGCAATGACCTTGGTTCCCACAGAACAATTCATCGTTTTGACTAACTAAAAAATGCTCATTCCCCCCTCCCAATTCTGTGGCAACTGAAAACGAAGGGAAAATGGCTTCAGCCAAATTCTTTTGTAGAGTTGACAAAAGACAGCCAATCAAGAAAGATGGATTGATTATCAAACTTAGGTACTGTACTTAAAATCTAGATATTGAGTCCACCTATGACTGATGTGCTACAAATTAATGTGCAAAATAAGTACATTAATTTGTAGCCTATTAATCTTACGTATACTCAACATGGAAAAACATTTGTGCTTAGCACCAATAAGGACAAAAGGTAACAGTGGCAAAAAGAAATATGGAAAAAACAGAACAAGAAGACAGAATGGAACACTGGGCCGTAATTCTCAACAGGAACAATTTTTGTAAAAAAGGAAATATGCATTGTGATATTTTATTTTTAGGTCCATTGCTTTACTGCCTTTTATAAACAAAAATCAATAAATGTAGCACACAAAGGGGTGGTTAAAGATGCTACTTTACATCCTTTCCTTCCTTCCCCTCTATTCCGTTAGCAAACACTTGTGGCATTTTAAGGCACTGCCATACACTTCTACGTTTATCATTAAATCCATCAAGCTAAGAAGAAAGCATAGCCGCTAACCATCACTACACACCATCATTTCCCACTGCTATGTGATCACAGCGCTCTTCAGAAAGCTCAGTCTTCTTTAGAGAGCTGCTAGAAGTCAAGAAGATCTACTGGGATTATTTTTTGTTTGCTTGCTTGTTTTTAAATGACCTTTCCTTAAAGATTAGGACAATTCCATTTATAGACCTAATTTCAGCTCTTAATAGGTTTTGGAGCTGAAAACCCTGGACTAACACTGTTCTCCTCCTACATTTACGCTTTATTTATTGTTTCCTGTCCATGGAAAACATTCTCCAGAGAAGTTCTCCTGGTGCCAACTTTAATATTATTTGCATATACTTAAGGATCAATCATTTTCCAGAATTTTCAACTGAATGTGATTTATTTCTGTGTTTGGATTGTGCTGCTTTTATCACTTATATGATGTTATTCATCGTGTTTAAATTATTCTTGAAAACTCTGGAGAATCTGTCGAAAAAACTGAACATAAGTTATGCTAACTAGGTAGAAAGTTCTCTCTCTGCATTTTATGCCCAGAGGAATTTCCAAATCCCATCTTCTCAAAATATTCTGAACAGTTAAGACTTGCTGAGCTTATTTCTCCTCATCCCCAGAGTGCTACAGTAATACCTGGGTGTTTTGTTTTTAAAGGCAGGTCTATGAGCTTGGCCATATACTTCACTTTTGGATGGTTTTTCTGCTACTAATGCCAAAATACGCATCAATATTAATGTGATGACAGCATTGTAACAGAGAGGAAAACCAACCTAGGCTTCTTACTGATGGTGCATATTCTTCTGTCTTGACAAAGAAATAGTCACTCTTGCTTGTTTTTTGTGTGTTTGTGTGTGTGTGTGTGTGTGTGTGTGTAGTCTAAACTGTGCACGATCTGGCAATGAAATATGCAGAATCTAAACATCCCTTTACACAACTTTAATGTATTTATAGCTTTCTTGCAGGATTAAAAACATGCCAGAAAGTTGCCATGCCATCTGTCACAGAGATTATGGTTTAACAGTACATAAAACAAAAGCGATTTTCAAAATATAAATTTTTATAAAACATCAAAAAGAAAAGCAGGCTAAAGCATAATGAAAAGCAGAGCACATAAAGCCCAATTATGTAGTCTAGAACAAAGACGTCTCTGCAAGTTTCCCAATGGCTAGCAAAGTTGGTGCTGTGCCTATTTCCACAGGGTGGACTCAACAACGAAGTGGAGCTACCACCAAAAAGACTCTTCACTTGCATTTGTTTAAACAAACATAAATTAAGACCTGCCAAACCCAAAATATTTGTTTGCTGGAGAGGTGAGGTGTCTGTGTGAGAAACTAGGACATTAAGATAATGTGAATAGCTTCCCTTAGCAAATGTCGTTGCATTTCACAAGAGTAAGAAAATCACATCCCAAATGCTTTCCTCCAAGCTATGAAAGCAGATGGGTGGCAGCTGAAATTGTCAAACAGGGTGGCGCAGTCTACCTATTTCAGAGAGGTACGAAGTCAGCCTGTGTGAGACTTTATAGGGAAGGGGTTCCCATGGTAACAGGTAATAATTCACCTTGGAGGGGCAGGGTGGGTACTATATCTGGCCTGTTCTCTTTCTAGAGCGGGCTTTCATCCAAACCATGCCAAATTAAAGAAAACACCCAGGACGAGCTGTATCATGCCAGCTACACAAAAAAACTACGGCAAGAGTTTTTGCATTTAGTTTCCTACGCTGTTAAAAGATGGTGCCTTTAGTTGGCTTTTATGTATCAAGTTATGTCCAGATTGGCCAGGTAATATTTTGGTCATGAGCAGACACAGAGTCTGGAGCTCAGGGCTGTGGGCTGGTATGGAAAATGGCATCATAATGAGGGGAATCCTGAACATTGCTAGGTAAGCAAATAAAAAAATTAGCTTGTAAAGGTGAAGCTGAGAGCTGCCACCTGGACCTGGCAAAATTGTTCTGCAAGAAAGGAATCTACAGTATGTGTCAGCATTGTCCTTACTTAACTTAGCAGAAAGGGTTGCCTGCAACAAATACTTGGCACCAAGGGCAAGAGAGAAAGCTTTAGCCAGCCGTGATATTATACTCCAAATTGCAGCATCTGACCCACTTGCCAGTCTCTGCCTCTACTTTGGAAGAGTAAGAGAAAATTCCTGCCAACCGGAGCTATGAAGCAAAACAAAACAGCTGTAAGACATCTTGCTTGCTCCCCCCCCATTGTATTCTAGTTACTTCTCGTATGTTCTTTATACCTTCTTTATGCATGGAATCAACAAACAAATAAATGTCTTACTGCCTTAGCAACTCCCTATTTACATACTTTTGCTATCAGATGGAGCATGTAGAAGCTTGCAGGTTACAGGATCCAAGTTATTTTACATGTTATACTAAATTGAACCGAGATAAGTCCCCTTTATACATTTAAAAGGGGGGGGGGAGAAAATGTTTTGCCTGCCAGGAAGGAAATATAAGAGTTCCAAGATAAGTAATACCTGGGTTTGGGGTAGGGATAACTTTACACACCTCCAGCTTTAGGCAAGCAGAGTTTCTGTTCCACGAAGGAAGCTTATTTTTATTTTCTTTCCTCCAACTGATGTCCCTGAAATCAGTTCTGGAGGCTCTCCCAACCTTACAGAACAGATCAGCATAGCACATGTAAGAGACTGTGGAAGAAGACTCAGTCTAATACAGGTAGTCCTCAGTTAACAACCACTGTGACCATTGAAACATACAAAGGCAATGAAAGATTGGTACTTCCAACCAATCTTAACGAGGTTCTGACCGTTGCAGAATCCTTGGTCATTTGGTAATTGCGATTTACGATCTTCCCTGCCGGCTTCCCATAAGCAAAGTCAATGGGGGAGCCAGCAGGGAAGGTTGCAAGTTGCAGCCACAGGAGCTCCTTGTTTAATGACCCATGGTGATTCACTTAACGATGGTAACTAGGGACTGCTACATTTGCCATAGCTCGTCAATGTGGCATCATGTTTTACAAATGCATCACTTAGGGAAACTCTGGCCCCAACTGCCATAGTTAAATGAAGATTACCTGTAATGAGCCTGTTCAGCTCTAGAAGGATGTTCTACCAATTAAATCACTCCTGGGTCCTTATATTTCAGCCCAAATAATTCTCAGGTCACAGACTGTGGAGTCACTATTGTTATGTTGCGGAAAAAACTACTATCCATGGTTGCGTAGAAGTAGGTCCCACTGAATTCTAAGTTTTGAGTAGACAAGCCCAGGATTAGCTGCATTTAAACTAATTGGTAAGAATGTTTCTAATTACAGAGAATCTTTAAAAAAAACAACACATTTTTTACAATCATTTAAATCATTTTTGCTAGATGCCCTGAGAAAGCTTCAAAAAGAGAGATGTATATGTCTACAGTAAGCAAACAAAATAATAAATAAAACTGTAGGAAACCAGACCAGGCATGAGTCATGCATTGTTCCCAAGGAACTAAAATAACCTGATGCTGATAATTAGTAACTTCAAACTATACAAGTAGAAACATCCGATAAAGAAAAAAAAATCTGGATTGTCTTTCTCTTTCTTTCCAATGCAGGATAACAAGTTGCATACATGACATCTGGGTTGTAGTAGTGACATTTAAAACATTTATGTGTAACTCACTGGAAAATTATGAGATGTGAAATATATGTTTCCCACAGCTGCAAAGATTTTCCATCTTGTGTCTCAAAAAGTGACGTTCTCAGATGAATCAGTGGAGGAGCTGAGATTTGAATAAGACCTGCAAGCTAATGGTAGGCCACCCCCTTGCCCAGTTAACTCTCCGTTCATGAAGCAGAAACCTAGATGCCATCGCTACTAAGAGGATGGCTGGGATCAGGGCTTAAACTTAGGCACCTTCCTGCAGCCCATTTCCTCATAGTAGTCCCAACAAGAAAGTCAATGGTGAGCAGACTGGCTGCTAAAATCTATAAATAAACATGAATCATAGCATGATTTTCCATTCCAGCATAGGGATGTGCCAGGGCATAGCCATGGCATCTGAAAAGCAGGCTAGATCATGGCAGCAGGCATAAATATCCCGAGATCATTTTATTCAAATAAGGAAATGAGTGTGATTTGAGGAACTCTTCAGATCCCCAGTATAGATGAAAGATTGCTGGGCAGATATTTAAACTACTGCAAGCCACCTTCATCCCTTTTCGCTGTAGGATCCTCTAGTTCCCTTCCTCTCAGAGGACTTCCTTGTGCCTTTTATCAGCCTATTAATGCCTCTCTACTCCTCCTGCTCTCCTCTGCCACCTCCACAGTCACACATATATTTAGGGCATTTGGATTTGGGGTCTTTACCAAGAGAGCCAGGGTGTCATAGTGCTTTAAATATTGGATCACAGCAATCCAGATTGCAAGCCACAAAAAATCATACAATATTTTTAATTGAGTCAAGCAAGGCTGTTATGTGATGACCAGAACACATACAATTAACTGTGAAAATTAAGCAAGAGCACTTAATCTCGGCCTGCAATTGCCCTGGGCTCAGCTGGGTTGTGTAAAAAGGGTTAAGAAAGAGTGTTAATTCTCTGAAATCAGGGCTTTCCAAGACACTCTACCTTTACTCCTTTTTTATTTATTTTTTATCCCACTGCCTACATGTCTAAATGGAAAGAAAAGAAGCAGAAACTCTGTCAGAAACAATGAAAGAAAGAACATTAACAGCCCTCTACCTTCCTTTGGTCAATCGCTGTTTCTCAGCTGAGCCTACCTCACAGGGTTGTTTGTGGGAGGAGAATGAGGGGGAGAACTTTGAGCTGGGTATGGTATTTTGAACTCTCAAAGAAAAAGTGGAATAAAGTTGAAACACCTATGCACATTTCCTAGCCCAGGGGTAAGCAACCATGGCTCTTTTATGACTCGTGGACTTCAACTCCCAGAATTCCTGAGCCAGCCATGCTGAGGGGAAAGGGAGAGATTTCCAAGCTGAGCCATGGCTGGCTCAGGAATTCTGGGAGTTGAAGTCCACGAGTCATAAAAGAGCCAAGGTTGCCTACCCCTGTCCTAGCCAATAATTAGCTTTCCATTCTGCCCAGGGAAAAATGCATGTTGGGCTGACCTATCTTGCTTCAGTAATATTACCAAAATACTGATAATGTAGAAACTTCAGTAGTTGAATAGCTATGAACCTTCTGGTCCGGTTCTGCTGAAATTGTTAGAGGGCAGGATCCATCATGATTAGCAGGTTGGGAACAAGGGAGTTTATAGGGGTTTGAGGAAAGTTTAACAACAGGTAAAAGCCCAAGAATCTCATGGAGAAGAATTTATGAGGATCAGGGGTAGGCAGAAAAGCAAGAAGAGTGCCTGTCTAGGGCTAAGTATGTGTGGATCTCCACACAGGGAGGTCTGTTTCTGTTTGATTTTAGCTGTAGCTGAGTTTATAACACTACCATATGGTGAAGTGTTCTTGGAGACCAAGGATGCAGATTTGACTCATGCAGCATAAATACAAGCTGACCTGCTGTTCCTAACTTTAAAGATAGAAAAATCTTGAGTCACCCCACAGCCAGGTGCAAAATCCTTCCTGCCTGCCTGTTCAAAGCAGGAGTTCTTGAACTGTTTGCCAAGGTCTTCACACCCCACAGCCCCCTCAGATAGTCTCCTGGGCCCCAAATAAAGAAGACCTTCTCTCTGGCACAGCTTAACTGCTTCCTTAATGCAGCGCAACTTGTCCTCTCCATTTATTTGTGATCTCCACTGCGACTAACGTTGCAATTGCCAAAAGCAACCTCCAGTTCAGTCTGCTTTAATTACAAATCTGGGTAAGGAAAGGATTTTCTCTGCTGCCACAGAAAGAACTTTTGTTTGCGGATTCCCCAGAGACTGAAGGGGTAAAGAAAAAAATGAGCACTCTGAGATAAAGCTAAGCAGGAGCGGCATCAAATGGTTCCAAAGCTTAGAGGGAATTACTATATTGTGGACCAGAAATAAAGTTTCCACAAACTAACTAAGTCAGGGCTTTTCAACCAGTTGTACGGGTACCACCTGTGGGACATTGGCACCTGGCAGGTGGTACGCGACCATCCTAGAAAAGTGGTAGTGGGGGAGGGAAATGAGCTGAACTGGTGGCAGCACCGCAGAAGCCTGAGCGAGAGACAGTTGGAGCTGCAGGGCTGTCAGGGCTCAGCGGAAGCGCCAGGATCAGCAACGATCAGCTGGAATGTTGCAGCATCTCCAGGGTCTTGTGATTTACACTCAAATGCTTGGCAACTGATTCATATTTATGACGGTCACAGTGTCCCAGGGTCATGTGAAGTAACCAAAACTGCAACCACCCAGCAGATGGGGGGAATAAAAACCAAACACCCCCCACCCCACCCCCGCTGCCAATCCTCAACAGAAATGCCTCACTACAATGAAAACCTCGGACAGGAGGAAGAGCGCCGCAGGCAGGTGTCTTGCTCGGCTGTGCCTTGGGGAGGCACTTTTTTCAGTGCTATTGTAACTTCGAACAGTCACTAAGCGAACTGTTGTAAGTCAAGGACTACCTGTACTTTATCACTTTTTTCCTTTTTTTTTTTTTTTGGGTCATCAAGTTTTTGACACCTTGCTAGGCGACTGGTGGTACTCGGATATTGCCATATCCTAAAAGTGGTACAATGAGTGAAAAGGTTGAAAAGCCCTGAACTAAGTAGCTGGCAAGACCGACTACAGCTTTATTTCCTCCCTTGTAATACTTGGCTGGCTCCTGTGTTTGAACCATCTGGATCTGCTTTACAAAATGTGTTAGCGTTGTCTAACAAACATCTGTTGTGGATGATCCCTGCTTATATGTTCTGCTTATTGCACATGATCTTCTTGCCAATACGGGCTAACTTCCCTTCTGGGGCTCAGAAGGGAAGCTATACCCCCCTCTATTCATGGGATTCAGAAGGAAGGACATCTTCAACAGAGTATAGCTATTATTTGCAAAATTTGCATTTACACCGTGATAAAAATAAGACAGGTGGAGTCCTTAGTCCTCTCTAATTTTGTTTTCTTGCAGATGTTTCATTACCTGGCTAAGTAACATCTTCAGTGCTAGAAGGTAATGGGTTTTCTAACATTGGGGGTGTTAACTGCCTACTAGCACTGATGATTTTACCTAGCCAGCTAATGAAACATCTGCAAGAACACAATCAAGCTCAGAGAACACCAAGGACTCTGCAGTTAAATCCTGAGCTACAGATGTTCTCTTTATTGGTAAAATGAACCATTCTGGGGAGAAAAATAAAGAGGATTGAAATATAGAGACAAATATGGAAGACCAACAAATATGGACTATTGGTAAGAAATTATAGCATTTCTTCAAACAGAGCTGAGAAAATGATGCTCCCCCCTCCCCAAATTACCCTATGAGATTTTGTTAGAAAGGAGAAAATCAAGATTGTGTCGATCCCCATATCTTCATTCCTCATACTGTACACCATCTGATCCAAATGTTAACTTCAATAATACCTATCATAATGTAGAGTTCAAGGCGAACTGCATGGTGCAGTTTTATTCAGCACAATACTGCTTCCAACAGCTACGTGGCATCCACTCTCTGAAGTCTCCTCTTTCTTCTGCCTGTTGGTAGGGCTGGACCTGTTGCCATCTTTCACCATCTAGACCAGGGGTAGGCAACCTTGGCTCTTTTATGACTCGTGGACTTCAACTCCCAGAATTCCTGAGCCAGCCATGGCTCAGCTTGGAAACCTCTCCCTTTCCCCTCAGCATGGCTGGCTCAGGAATTCTGGGAGTTGAAGTCCACGAGTCATAAAAGAGCCAAGGTTGCCTACCCCTGAAATTCTAGACCTACATTTTTTTTAAAGAATGTTATCATACTTTCCTTTTTACTTCTGTATTTTGTTGTTTCTTGAAAGTGAAAGAGCTGCANCATGGCTCAGCTTGGAAACCTCTCCCTTTCCCCTCAGCATGGCTGGCTCAGGAATTCTGGGAGTTGAAGTCCACGAGTCATAAAAGAGCCAAGGTTGCCTACCCCTGAAATTCTAGACCTACATTTTTTTTAAAGAATGTTATCATACTTTCCTTTTTACTTCTGTATTTTGTTGTTTCTTGAAAGTGAAAGAGCTGCAATCATGCTCAGATATCTGCAAATGAGGTTTTTCTAATTGTTCCAGGTGTGTTCTGCTTTTTGCTAATCTTCCAGAAAGGCCAAATTCAAATTTCACGTGAATAATGAGAATAAGTTTCAGTGAGACTTGGCAAGTATTAAGACCCTACGATGTTTAAGGGGAAAAAAATAGAAGTATCTGCTTTTATATTAACAACACTATTGTGCATTGTCCAAGGTTAGGTTGTAGCTAACGTTATCTATCTTTGGTGAAAAGTCGTCAGAAACAATAAAATCAATGGTAATTTCTCAGTTCTAGCCACAGCAGTGGTCCCAGTAGTGATGTGTAATTCCCAGGTTAAATGAAAATGTAAATATGTGTATTACTTTCATTAAAAAAAAGGCAACATCACATTGGATCACTCAAAATGTGCAAGATTTCAATTTCCGCATGTGAAATCTAGTTAGATTTTAGTACAGACTGAAGGAGGAGGAAGGTACATTCATTCAGCTTGCACTGAACTGTAGTCTCAGTATGAGGTCTAAACCAGGTCAGCGAGCATTTAGAAGAAGAATGGACTGCAGATTGTAATGGAGTGAAAAGAACAAGCCCACCTCAAAATGCACAGCTGGCTCCGAGGACTCTGCTAAGTCAGCTTCATAGACCTGCTGCTGTTGGGATACTGGTGTTCTGACCTAAAATCTGAGAAGTTTCTGAATCATCGCTTGCAGATGCCCAGCCACAGCCCACCCAAACCTGAATGAACAATGAAAGGATTTCATCTGGAAAGAGATCAAAGGAGCTGAATGCAGCCACTCTGAAGCAATTCAGTGATTATATCTGTCTTCCTTTCCTCTTGCTAATTTTCTGATGGTAATCTGATGGGGTGAATTACAGCTTTCATCCATTCCAGCATATAGCATAACTATTAGTCATGTTGGTTAAGACTGATGGGGATTCACCAGGAGGGCATCAAAACTGAAAAACCTAATGCGTGGTCATTGATCAATGTGCCATCAGAAAGCAATCCCAATTAAATCCAGAGCAAGGGACAAATTTTGAGTCATTCTTCTTGCAGCCCAGTGAATCACTCTTAGGTTGCAACCAAAAAAAGGCAACAATATTATGTTCTCTTCAGGTTCTCTTCAATGTTTTAGGTTTTCCATCTACAGTACTTGCTTTTCCTTATTTAAAAATAGGAACATGATGTCCTATATTTTAAAATCAGACAATCCTTAAGTAATGAAGACACAATAAAAACTTACCAAGAAATTCATATTTTGTAGCAAATGGAACAATTTTTTAAGAGCAGGTTGTTATCCAGTTGATTTTCATGCCTAAGGAAGTTTGTTATTTATATATAGTATGTTACCTAATTATACTGTATGTTTTATGTGCAACCCAACACAACGCCTCTTCACTCAATGTAGCCCAGGCAAGCCAAAAAGTTGGACAACTGTGATCTACATGCTTCTTGTGCACAAATATTATATTATTATTATTATTTTATTATTATTTATTAAATTTATATCCCGCCCTTCTCCTTGCGGACTCAGGGCGGCTGACAATCGATTAAAAATACACAAATGACAATTACAAGATTAAAATTAATTAAGAGGAAATATTTAAATATAGTCTAATTAAAATATAATTAAAACCCCCTCTAAAAATTGCCCTAGGCCAGTCCTGCAAGCTGGAATAACCA
>NW_015388436.1:192985-231496 GCF_001527695.2 Protobothrops mucrosquamatus
CATGGCTCAGCTTGGAAACCTCTCCCTTTCCCCTCAGCATGGCTGGCTCAGGAATTCTGGGAGTTGAAGTCCACGAGTCATAAAAGAGCCAAGGTTGCCTACCCCTGAAATTCTAGACCTACATTTTTTTTAAAGAATGTTATCATACTTTCCTTTTTACTTCTGTATTTTGTTGTTTCTTGAAAGTGAAAGAGCTGCAGTCATGCTCAGATATCTGCAAATGAGGTTTTTCTAATTGTTCCAGGTGAGTTCTGCTTTTTGTTAATCTTCCAGAAAGGCCAAATTCAAATTTCACGTGAATAATGAGAATAAGTTTCAGTGAGACTTGGCAAGTATTAAGACCCTACAATGTTTACAGGGGAAAAAATAGAAGTATCTGCTTTTATATTAACAACACTATTGTGCATTATCCAAGGTTAGGTTGTAGCTAACGTTATCTATCTTTGGTGAAAAGTCGTCAGAAACAATAAAATCAATGGTAATTTCTCAGGTCTAGCCACAGCGGTGGTCCCAGTAGTGATGTGTAATTCCCAGGTTAAAAGAAAATGTAAATATGTGTATTACTTTCATTAAAAAAAGGCAACATCACGTTGGATCACTCAAAATGTGCAAGTTTCAATTTCCTCATGTGAAATATTTTAGTACAGACTGAAGGAGGAGGAAGGTACATTCATTCAGCTTGTACTGAACTGTAGTCTCAGTATGAGGTCTAAACCAGGTCAGCGAGCATTTAGAGGAAGAATGGCCTGCAGATTGTAATGGAGTGAAAAGAACAAGCCCACCTCAAAATGCACAGCTGGCTCCGAGGACTCTGCTAAGTCAGCTTCATAGACCTGCTGCTGTTGGGACACTGGTGTTCTGACTTAAAATCTGAGAAGTTTCTGAATCATCGCTTGCAGATGCCCAGCCACAGCCCACCCAAACCTGAATGAACAATGAAAGGATTTCATCTGGAAAGAGATCAAAGGAGCTGAATGCAGCCACTCTGAAGCAATTCAGCGATTATATCTGCCTTCCTTTCCTCTTGCTAATTTTCTGATGGTAATCTGATGGGGTGTATTACAGCGTTCATCCATTCCAGCATATAGCATAACTATTAGTCATGTTGGTTAAGACTGAGGGGGATTCACCAGGAGGGCATCAAAACTGAAAAACCCAATGCGTGGTCATTGATCAATGTGCCCTCAGAAAGCAATCCCAGTTAAATCCAGAGCAAGGGACAAATTTTGAGTCATTCTTCTTGCAGCCCAGTGAATCACTCTTAGGTTGCAACAAAAAAAAAGGCAACAATATTGTGTTCTCTTCAGGTTCTCTTCAATGTTTTAGGTTTTCCATCTACAGTACTTGCTTTTCCTTATTTAAAAATAGGAACATGATGTCCTATATTTTAAAATCAGACAATCCTTAAGTAATGAAGACACAATAAAAACTTACCAAGAAATTCATATTTTGTAGCAAATGGAACAATTTTTTAAGAGCAGGTTGTTATCCAGTTGATTTTCATGCCTAAGGAAGTTTGTTATTTATATATAGTATGTTACCTAATTATACTGTATGTTTTATATGCAACCCAACACAACGCCTCTTCACTCAATGTAGCCCAGGCAAGCCAAAAAGTTGGACAACTGTGATCTACATGCTTCTTGTGCACAAATATTATATACAAAGGTCTCCTCCTAGCAACTTATAGTACCTTCACATCATCGCCCAACCTATGCTATAAAGTCTGTCCTCATTACTATTACACTGATATATGGATGACTTGGATGATGCTATGAGTAATTGTTTCTAAATGAGCATCTCTACATACACATTTGACAGGTATATATTTTGCTTGATTATCTTGCTCTTTTTAAACCTCATCTTTGGCAGTTTAAGTGCCATTTTAACTTTGTCCCAAACTATCTAGAATAAGATCCAGTAGAATGTGTATCCCCTGGAAAATGTATTCTTTAACAGCTGACAATTTCTTCAAAGACATATGAAAGGCAATTCCCCACAGTGGCTAGATAAATATATCTACAGGATATGCGTGTATGCACTCATGCTCACATTCAAAAATTTATTTCTTTTTTTCTGGTGAGGGTGCTTATTTTAGAAAGAAATGCACTATAGGTCATCAAATTCACAGCCTATGTGTGACTTTTTTTATCTCTTTGTATATCTGGTAAGTAGCAACAGCTTACATACCTTGGCTGTTCTCAAAAGCCATCATAGTTGGATCCAACTAGTAGTACCTGAATGGGAGATCGCCAGGTACTAAACTAAAGGCTGAATTTTCATGGTGCCAAGAAAAATAAATGGATTTGTTCAATAAGTAGGTTCAACTCAAAGATGGATCATACCTGCCCTTTACAACTTAGACCGTATTGTTCATATACTTATGGCTCAAGAACAAGAAGCTCCATCTGGTCAGTCTCTTCTCCAAGCATGACATTTGTGAGGGATGCATATGGAGCAGTGAGAAAGAAAGACGACCTCCCCTCAGCCTCGCTAGACAGATCAGATGAATCAACTCTTCCATGACAGATTGCTTTGGTGGCTTATATAGTTAAATTGGAGCAGTATAGAGAAAGTTTCATATGGATCCTGCACAAGGACAACATATGACTCTACCAATCTCATGTTCAGTACAGCAAGGGATGCCACATAAGGTAGATACCTACATATAAAGCTGTCATCTTAAATTTGAAGTTTTCTTTCTTTCAGAAAAAAAGGTGCAAACCACCATTTAAAACCTCTGGCCACCAAAAAATAAAAAAATAAAACACAAACAGGGTGAAATGATCTAATTGCTTTACTGTGTGGCTTTGAAGGTGGAATCCTGGCACTGTGGGCTGCTATAAATCAGCTCTAGGGAGCATGCCCACCAATGAGTCAGTGGTTAATCTAGATCTAGGCAGCCCCTCACACTCCATGTGGGCCAGAGTTAACAATCCAGGATGTGAATAATTAAGCTGTCTTCCTGAAGAAGTATGGAGTTCCCGTGTTACACATTTTGATAAGAACTGCATTAGTCATCTTTACAACAGGTCCAGAATCATCTGCTGGCATTTTGCCCAGTTGCTCCTGCTCTCATAAGACCCAGCAATTCAGCAACCTGCCTGCCTCCCACCCACGGCAGACCTGACTCCACCTGCTGAACCTGAGCCACCTTGTCTAGTACAGCACGTAGACAGCATACAGTTACTCAGAGGTGGCTCACCAGAACTTGTCAATTTGCAGAGTGCATTGAGAATGGGTGGGTCAGAGGGACCTGCAGCTTTCCTTCCTCTACCCCAGGCACAAAGATTTGCCCCCAGAATCCACCCTGAGGACCAAAATAGCCTGCCCAGAGGACCCTGTGAGACAGGGGGCCTCCTGCAGGGGCTGTGGGGTTATGTCAGCCTTCACTTGGCTCAGTAAACAATCAGGATTTCCTGATTTGCAGGCATGCAGTTCAATTTGGCAGCTTTGCAGAACTTAACAGGCGCTATGTAGTGTAGTAGTGTAGGGCCATCTTATCATATGCCAAATACACTGTCCTCCAGATATTACTGGAGAAAGTCATTATTCAGCAACATATATTGGTGGAAGTTGTTATTCAACAACATCTGGAGGGCTGTAAGTTTTTCATCCTTGAACAAAATGCTGAAATGAAAATAATGATTTTGCTTCCTATCCACTCCTGCTAGCACTAATCTGAGTAAAAAAAAAAAGATGAGTGTTATAGACCAGGGCTCCCCAACCTTAGCAACTTTAAGACCCGTGGACTTCAACGCCCAGAATTCCCCAGCCAGTTGGCTGGGGAATTTTGGGCGTTGAAGTCCACAGGTCTTAAAGTTGCCAAGGTTGGGGATCCCTGTTATAGGCTCTTCACTTTCAGTGAAGAGATTAAGAGTCAAACACCCACCTCCCTGACCTCTGTGATCCTGCCTGCAACAGCCACCTTACCTCTGCCCATTCAGGCTTATTTACAATTACCAAGCAAGCACAATTTACAAATGTTAGCCTCCTACACTGATTGGCTGAAGTGCTTCTGCAAGGCAATGTATTGTACATAACATCGGCTGACTGCATATTGGAGAGAGGGGGAATATTTTGGGACACATAACAGACGGGGGAATTTAACCTGTGTCTCCTGCTCCAATATACAGTACAGGTAGTTCATTTAGTGACCGTTTAAAGTTACAACACCACTGAAAAAAGTGACTTATGACCGTTTTTCACACTTACGACTGTTGCAGCATCCCCTATGGTCATGTGATCAAATCTCAGAGGATTGGCAACTGACTCATATTTATGACCATTGCAGTGTCCTGGGGTCATGTGATCACCTTTTGCGACCTTCTGACAAGCAACGCCAATGAGAAAGCCAGATTCAATTAACAACCGCGTTACTAACTTAACAGCAGCAGTGATTCACTTAACAACTGTGGCAAGAAAGGTCACAAAATGGGATACAATTCACGTAACAAACGTCTCAGCAACAAACATTTGGGTCATAAGTCGAGGACTACCTGCAGTGGGAAGCGCACCTACTGTACTGCCTATTTTCGGGATCTGTGTACAGCTGGGAACTGCCCATCGGGAGTTTCATACTGTCCTTGAACCTCAGGCGCGGGAGGAAGGAAGGATCCTCGACCCAACTCGCTTTTCTCCGTCGCTCTCCCTCTTTCCCAACGTCCACCTCTTCAGTTCCGCACAGAGGGCCCACGAGGGCTGCCTTGGCGAAACGTTCCCACCTCCGCCACTGTTTGCGCCTTCTCTTTGGTTGCTGCAGGTGCCGGTGAGGAGGAGGAGAAGGCCCATCTGCTGTGGGAAAATGCGGAGAAACAAAAACACGACAGAAGCTGGAACGCTGGGGGGGGGAGGGGAGGTGGCTGTTAATTGAGTTGGTGTTTTGGGATTCAGGAGACCTCTGCTCAGACGCGCAAGGGACACCCAGGGAAAAAAGTGACTCGCTCCGTGCGGCAACCCTCTTGGACCCGGCACCGAAGCAGCTGCCTTCCTTTCCCGCCCTTGTGGATCTCGCACACGCTCTCTCTCCCTTGGCTGACCGGTTGCTTAAAGAACTTTTGTGGAGGACACGAGGGAGGATACGATATACCCCCTCTAGCCATTTGTTTGGAATAGTTTCCTGTTCCTATGGCATGAACTTTGAGGATATTTCTGTTTTTCTAGGCCTTGATAACTGTGGTTTAATCCTATTATCATATCCTGCTTCCCTGGTGATGGGGCTAATGACTCCTAGAGTTTGGGTGGGGTATGCAGATTTTAAGTCTCTTTGTCTTGACAAACTTTCTGATGGTTTTACATTTGCATTTGTATAGGGCTGGCTCCTGCTTGGGACAGAGACTTGGGGGCAAAGTTGGTTTCTGCTTTTTAAAATACTTTTGAGGGAATATATTTTTCTGCTCTTTTAATATTTCCTTCTCTGGGGAGCTGACTTCCCACACTCTTTAAAAGCAAGGCAATTATTAAAGGGGCGCCTTCCTTCTGCAAAAGAATCTTCTTGGGTCTGAGCGATGGGCATCCATCTAATCCAGAAGCTACTTTCCAACTGTGGACTGCAAAGAAATGTTTTTGCAGCACACTTTCCAAAGATCTGGAGTGCTTACTGCATCAAGGAGACAATTAATTTGTTCCTCAAAACAGACATCAGGAAATCTAAAAGAGCTTTTCACAATCTGGCCTCCAGATGTATTGACTCAGTTTCCTAGATTTGCCCAGTCACCATGGCCATTGCTCAAAATTTCAGAACTTGAAATCCACATATTAGGAGGGACCCAGGCTGGGCTGATATGAACTCTAATTTTCTTCTCATCTGTTTGGGCTATATCCAGATCAAAAGGCAGTGTGCTAGACCATTTATCATAGTGTAAAGTGATGATGAGCCAATTGTGGTTGCTCACTCCATTTCTGGTTGCCATGTGAGGAGCCATAGCTGGGGCTACTATACATCTGGAAGACAGAAATATTAAGATCGGAGCAAAGAAAATAGATGCCATCTAGTGATCAACTGGGGTTTTGTAGGCCAAGTAGAGTAGCCCTAGATTTGTTACACTGTGATAATCTTAGCCAATCCAGGTTTTATCACATCTCAGAAACTACTAGATGGAACACTACCCTTGTGATGACTAGCTCTCAATTGGTCTTGTTCAATTATATGTAGTGATCTTGGAAACATTCACATCTGTTGTGGAGGAGGAGAGAGTCCAAGCCATGTAGAATGGAAGCTTTATGTTTTAGATGTCAGGGGATATAATGGGTCTGGAACCACTACAGCAGACCGGTGTTGTCTGGGAGAATGGCTTGGCTTTAGACCAAAAGCCTCCAGGGAGGGAAGTGGAGTGTCTTGGAAACTTTTAATCCACTGATGTCTTTACAAGCATGAATTTCATCTTAAGAGACTTTGAGGCCAAAAGACAATGTTTACCTCATGAATTCCAGCATGAATTCCTTTCTTCCTACAAATAACCTAAAAGACAAAAAACAAAAACAAAACCCCAACCCTCCCTGCCACTAGCTTTGGTAAAGAGGACAGACCAGAGCAAGAATAGTAGTCACACTTCTCTACTTTAGCTGATGTGGCTTCTTCCTTTGACTGCTGGTCTTCATCAGTCTGACGTGAGAGCAATTGGAGCAGGAATAGGAACGATCTAACACTGTGGTCCTGCTGGTTGCTGGCACTCTAGGAACGTTCCTGCAGCATGTTTCAGCAGGTCTGGGGCAGGGCTGAAATTTCAGGGTCCTCATTTGTCTGTCTCCATCCAGGGCCCAGAGGCACTTCCTGTCTATCTCCTCTGGCTGCTGACCTCTTCTCAGGGATATCCCCTTTCCACGTTAATGGACTTGGCTGGCTGGGTAGAAGCTTTACACTTCACCCAAAGGAGAAATTCCACATCAAGACTGGCCAATAGCTCTTCAACTGCTTCATCTACTTTGCTAAGCAGCCTGTGTGTTTTGAGTGGGAAAAGACTTAAAATAGATTAGCACAGATATCCCTTCCCAAAGCATTCTTCAGTGTCCTGTTAGATAATTCTAAAACCTAAGTCTCATAATAACCTTGTGGGAAGTCAGAGCCCCAGAGAAGGAAATATTAAAAAGGCAGGAAAAAATATTTTTCCTCAAAAAGGATTTTTAAAACCAAAAACCAAACCTGGCATCATCTCTTTGCCCCAAGCAGAAACCAGCCCTATAGAAATGCAGATGTAAGACCATCAGGAAGGTTGGAGCCAGGAACTCAAGAAGACAAAGAACCTCTTAAGAGTCATTAGCCCCATCCCCAGGGAAGCAGATGATCTTTGGGACATAATATGACTAACCATTACCATCAAGTAATACCAGAGAGGCACACCTGGGCTCAGGTCAGAATACGTGACACAGGAAATAGCCTCAAAGTTCATGCCACAGGAACAGGAAGACTTCCAAACAAAAAGGTAGAGAGGGTATAAAATGCTACTGGCCATGTACTCAGACTCTTCTTCTCTCCTCTGCTCTTTCCTGAAGAACCATCTTTCTGCTTCTGCAATAAACTGTAACCATCTTCCCAAAGCAGTCGCCATATTGCTTATATAATAATAATAATAAAAATAATAATAATAATGATAATGATAATGATAATGATAATGATAATGATAATGATAATGATAATGATAATATTCCCGGCTTGGATGAACCACGATGAAGACTTACTTCTGACAACCTGATGAGATAAATTTGTCCTTGAACAGAACCATTTTGGGTTGTAGATGGGACAATTGCATCACTAAATATTCTAGTCAGGTTCTCCCTTCCCCATTAAAACTCTCAGACTTATAATAATAATAATAATAAAGTTGGCAGGGACCTTGGAGGTCATCTAGTCCAACCCCCTGCTTAGTTTTCTCTGCTTTCCTACATGGTTCTGCAAGCTCCCCAGATTGAAAAATTGATTACATTCCAATGACTGAGGATCTTCGATCTTCACGAATCCTCACTAACCTTCATAGAGAAGTGGGGTATCCCCTTGTACCACTTTGTAGTCTGGTATATGACCTTGAATTTTGGAGTTTGTACCCGTTTAAAGATAGGTGGGTATGAAGGCCAACAGAAAAATAGGCTCTGGCAAGGCAGAACAATACCAGGGACTCTGTGATATTTTAAATCTGTTACAGAGTTCAATGAAGTACAATTTCTTTCCTGGTGTAAAATGTATAGTTGCCCACAAATCAATGATTTATGCCCTGTGTAGGGGTAATGAAGTTCATTCCTGTTCAAGGGAAGGTCTGCTTGGGGAATTCCTGCCTTAATTCATCTGCACCTTATTCAGCAGATATGTCAGTCAAATTGCCCTTATAGTGGGGAATCCACTAGGCTGCCACTGTAGCAACATCAATCCATGGTCCTACTTCTAAGCATGAGTCACTGCCAAGCCCCAGCCGGTGCCTCTGGGTCTAATCTCTTGCGCTCCCAAATAAAAGTACAGACAATAGATCAGCCCCTGGCTGACTTCTTTTCTTGTGGAGCAAGTGAGGAAAGGCCTCCAAAGGATTAAAACAAATGGCAAGCAACCTCAGCTGTGCAATGGAAGAATATGAGAGGGCTGAGAGACCCACACCTGATTCACCATGATAATGAACCATGGTTAACTGAATAAGGCACCTCTGAACGATTCATGCTAATAGTAAACCATTAAATTATGGTTTATAAACCACAATGGCTAGTTTTGCACAGTGTTCTCTAAAGCAATACCAAAATATTGACATTACAATTTAAAAGCCTATGTGAAAGCAGGCTTAAGAGGTTTGCTTGGAGTCTGGCTCCCAGGAGTCTTATTTTCATATTCAGGGCAGCCTCTTTCTGTGGAAAAGAGGCTCCTTATATTTGCAATTTTAATTATTTAGGAACACAGAAAAGATATACAGGGATCTGTATTATTTAGTTATGGGAGCTTCAAACACATGCTTTATTAGGAAAAAAACTCATGTAAAGAAAGGAAGGCTTTTTCGCATGTCATTTAGCATGACCCTAACCCTAACCTTAACCCCTGAATATGATGAGCAAATAGTCTTCTCAATTCTAACTCCAATTCTCAGCTGACAGCCATGAAGGAAATTGTAGTCCAACACTTCCAGAGGGCACGAAGTTGTGAAAGAGCTTGCATAATCCATTCTTGAATTTATTAAATAATTGATCATCGTCAAATGTTGATTCTCCAAGGAGAGCTGCAACCAGGCACCTCATTTATTTGAATAAAGGTATTCCTAGCCCTATCTGTCTGTCTGTCTGTCTGTCTATCTATCTTTCTATCTATCTCTATCCATTCTCCTGCCTGCCTAGCAGTTCAAAAGCATGCAAATGTAAATAAATTAATAGGTATCACTTCAGTGGGAAGGTAACAGTGTTCTATGCACTTTTGGCATATATCCATGCTGATCACATGACCACAGAAATTGTCTTTAGACAACACTGGCTCCCTCAGCCAAGAAATGGAGATGAGCACTGTGCCCTAGAGTTGGATACATTTGGTCAGGGAAATCTTTACCTTTTTATTTCTAGCCGTAACTTCCATCTAAGCATCCAATTACTAGGTTTAGCACATGTAGGCTGCACAGTTAAGCAAATGGAAAATGATAGATAATTCATCAAGATTCCTGAAATTCAGAAGCATCATTATTTCTGTCATCTCTGAATTCTATTTTGGTTAGCTTCTTTGGTTGCAGTTCTACCAGACATTGACAAAACTACTGTTCCTACATTAACAAAGCAAAAACAGCCAGAACAACACGTAATGCTGATTATGGCATTGGCATTTGTTTTTCATTTCAAAACTACAGCATCTTTCTTTTGATGGCTTCAGTAAAACACTGAGTAGTAAAATATGGAGAGTCATTTATACGTATTAGGTTGTCCTCTAAAGAGTAAGGACCTAAAATACAGGATTTGTGCCAGCAGATAGCAAATGTGCTTATGTACAGATGGACTTGCTTAACCCACGTGTGTATATTCAAATGACAAGATGTTTGCTTAAAAATATACACATTGGATTAGGCATTTCAGGGTTTTTTTCATCCACTGACTAAATGGAAGGTATGATTTATTTTACTGCTCATTCCAAGAGACTACAGAAAATCACAGAGAGGCTATAATGATTGTTTTATTTAAGATGGGGGAAAAGGATGATGGGAAATTGAACTGTGGCCAAGCTGTGACTCCAATAGAGGTGGTTATTTTTTGGCACCTAACTTTCTAGCAAATTATCATTTTAGTTAGTTTTAGATAGCCTGGTTCACCCAGAGGGGCAGAAAGTGGGCACATGGCTTTTGAGGGAGAACTACAGCTTGTTTTACTTGTAAGAACTGTAGGAATGGATTGCTTCTGACTTAGAGATGAGAGGAACATGGGCTGTGTCAGCTGAAAAGAGCAGGATGACCCAAAAGAAAAGTTCCAACACAATATTGAAAGGTGTTAGGCAGGCACTAAGTTGGTCTTTGGTTAACAGTGAAGTTTACATTCAAATTGTTGCAGAAGCTACTATTTCCTCTTTCTTTGCAACAGCTTTCCATCAATTCTGTGAAAAGTCAATCTGTCTCCAAATTCTTTTTTATACAACATTTGTACTTATTTTTCCTGCAGTTGTTCTATTTTCACTCATATTTCTTTCACCCTTTTTCTTTCATATTCAATTTTACTTAACATCTACTCAGGAAAAAATTGATTTATTTGTCCAACTTTAGGAACTCCCTCTTCAGCCTTGTATCCTTCACTGGTTCACCATAAAGAATCAAATGCATTCTGCTTTTAGACTGATAGTCATTTCTTTACCATGGATACATTTGAATGGAACTATTATGGTCTGTCGCACAGACAGATGTTCATATTGGATTTGAACTATTATTATTGTTGTTGTTATTATTGTTATTAATTTTTAGGCAGCCTGATTCCCAGAGACTCTGGGCTGGTAGATATTGATGCTTGTACAGCATATTTAGACTTTTTTCCAAATTGATATTCACCAGTCACTATTTTGGGCTCTCTCAATTCCTTCTTTACTCTCTGTTCCAATTCTCATCCATACATCCATGACATCTAGCAATCCCTCCTTCCAATTTATACATAAAATTGCACAATTCCCCCCCAAAACATCTCTGATTCTTTCATTATCATCATTCATATGCAACAATCATGAGCCTTTGAATTATTATTTTTTCTTTCATATAGTCTCTCGGGAATCTAGATGAGACTTTCTACTTTCTGACATAGTTTTTTGTGTTATTAATAATTAAACTTATACTTCATTTTCGTGCTTTTATAGTAATCAGCGCCTCTCCACAAGATAGAATACCTTCATTCAGAATGACATCTTTCCCTTTCAGTTTCACAGAGACCTACCATAATCTATTTTCTTTTATTTGCTGTTACCATTGACTCCTCATACATTTGAAATCACAGTCTTCAGCATGCCTTGTTATGAGCAGATGGTTGATCTCTTGGTTTTGGTCAATCAAGGTTTTCATAGAATGCAAGATTAGATTATCAGTCATAGTTGTACCATATCATGTGCAGTATTCCTTCTTAATAACAAGGATAGACCTAGCAATATTACATCTCAGTCAGGATGCCCCAAATGCAACAATATTCCTATTTATTTCAAGCATGTACACGATTCTATTTAAGTTACAATCTCTAAATATTATCTTGAAAACCAACATACTGTGACTTACACCACACCAACCAAGAGCTGTATGCAGTCTGTTGACATACACTCAGGTTCAAGTACTTGATATTTGTGCTCGTTTTACTTTAGAACCTTATGGGACCAAAGATGAGAGATAGAAAGGAATGGGAAGAGAAGCTCTCCCAACTCTGCTCTTAGATGCACTGGCATGGATTTTGTGTATTTCTGTACATTTTACCCTCTTTTTCCTAATCTGGATGTCATAACAACCAAGAGATAAGTCTTCCAACCTCCTTTCTGGTAGACTGATTCATTGGCAAACATGCACTGCAAAGTCTTTATACTGTGGCAGTGTCTGACTTATGTAGTCATCTGTGTTGTGCAAACAGAGCTAAAGAAACAGATACACATGCTGCAGATAAATGTAATTCCAAGCCTCATAAGGTTGTCAGACTATTGGAGACAAATGGAGATATCATTGTTAGAGCACATGCAATAGGTTACATTTTGTTATTGCTATGGGTTGTGCCTATCTCTTGCCCTTACGTTAGTACAAAATCCCAATGTGGATATCATGTACTGCAAATGGGAAAAACATTTCTCCATAAACTAACCAAGTTACAGAAACTTCCAGTGTGGGTTGGTGGGCAGTGAACACATATCTTTTCAAAACAGGGTTTTTTTGTGTTTTGTTTTGAGGTATGATTTAAATTATAATCTGCTACACACAGGAGGTCAGATGAGATGTGTTGGCAACTGTTTGAAAGGAACAATGAGATGAGAAAATGACTGTCTCCTGATCTTGCCAGATTCCCTATGCTGGAGCTGTGTCCTAATTTTTCATGCACAGAATGAAGAGCTCTCCCCCCACTTTCTCTCTTTCTCTCAGATGGAGGGGCTCCATTGGGCACAGTGTCTCCTGGAGACTGCCAGGGCCTGCAGGAATGTGAGGTGCTGCTGATGCTCAGCAGAGATGTAATTAGGAGAGCCATCTTTGTAAAAAAAAGATGTCACTGTCTGAGTTGCCCCCTTTAATTTTGCTTCCTTCCTCCTAACTTTAAGTAATTAGTGCTGCCACTCAGGCTTTGCATGTGGCACCATTGTGGAGTCATCCTGTCAGGGCTCCTAGCATTTAGCACATGCAACCACCTATTCCCTTCTGCTCCCCACACCCATACACACACATTGAGTTATGTTCCCTGTCTGCCTAGAGGATTTATTCATTGCCTTTAGTTCTTTGTACTTAAAGTCTTAGCCCAGAGTCATCTAAATTCAGTCTGTTGTGAACAAAATACTGCCATCTTGTTTGCCCTACAGGTATGCCTCAAGAAAGCATCTTATTTTGCCTTTATTTTCATCTAAAGGCATATGTAAAGGTCATAGGCAACGCTTACTGGAGACACGGTATGGGATTTAATGACCCTAAAGTTTCCCAACAAACTATCTACATCTGTGCCTGGTCCAGCATTTGAATGGACCAGTAGCCTATGCTCTAGTAACTTCTGCTTGGATTATTTCGAAGTACTGTACTATGAACTCTTTCCTTTAAGGCAGGGGACTTCAAACTTGGCAATTTTAAGAGTTGTGGACTTCAACCCCCAGAATTCTTCAGCCAGCTATACAGTACTCCTTTTTACATCAAGAAGAGGATTTTTTTTGTATATGGTTTCACCACAGTTTACTTAGTCATGCACTGACATTAGTCAGTCCTTGGGTGTAAGTGAAGAACTATTGTTTTACTGTCACAAATAGGACAGTATCTATAGCCTGACTGTTCCCTTTGTTCTTTAAGGTGTATTACTACTACTACTACTACTACTACTACTACTATTATTATTATTATTATTATTATTATTATTATTATTATTATTATTATTATTATTATTATTATTATTATTATAAATTAAATTATTTCTTTTGCATACTTTTATTGTTGCTTATATTGTGGATTGCAATCATCAATGAATTTGTCTAATGGTTTGAAAAAGAATCCCTCCCAAAAGACTACAGGAGTGGGTGAGATTGAGTGTAAAAAATGTAAATGGCTGCATTTCTCAATGGCTGTGTTGTTGCCATAGCTGCAAGCCCATATTAAATAGTTGCAAAGACTGAATTGTGTGCAGCCAGTATGCTGGCAAATGTATATTCAAAAGCCTTGTCTTTCTGAATGACAGTTAACCATAGCATCTTCTTACTGAAAGGGGGCATGGGGTAGGGCAGGCTTGAGAGAAATAAAATCTCTCTAATGAATGCATTTATAAATACCAAGATATTCAGGGCCAATTATTCTGCTTTCACATGGAAATGAAATTGTGAATCCAAGGACAGTGGGAGAATATTGTGAGAATTTCTTCTATGTAAACCTGACTGACCCCGTAGACTGCAAAGATGCACCTGAACACTTCATGTATTAGCTAGGATAGTAAATTGCTGATTTTAAAGGTAAAAATGCTTTCCCCCTTTTTACTATCTGTGGAACATATATTACATTGGATTTGGGATGATTTTTGAATCATGAAAATTTGTAGGAGGCAGGGTCAAATATTTTGTTAATAAACTAGAAAAGACGTCTGAAAAACGCCTGTGACTAAATCTGGGATCCTCAACATTTTTTTACTTCCTTTACATCAAAAACTAGGGCTTTAGGTTCAACTTAAAAGTCAGGTTCCCAATCAGAGGGAGGGAGGATTTAAAAAAAATCATAATGAATTCTCCATTATAAAATGCTCATTCCATGAGCAATATCTTTCTTTGGAATCCAAAATAAGTACTGTTTAGACTAGAGTATCCTGCTTTTCTACTAATGAAATAATTTACATAAACAAGACTGAAGAACACTTTGCCAATCCACACCATAGCATAGCATTGCATCGCACAGCATCACATAGCATAGCAGGCTATCATTTCAAAATTGCCACAAATTAGGTCTGGGGGAAAAAAAGATAAGACCACAGAGACAACATAGGAATGTAGCAATTTGGCAGTGATCTCGTCTGTATTCCCTCTAAGAACTGAATGAATACAGAGTGAACCAAACAGGTAGTGTGAATAAAGGTGAAATTACCTTTTTCTATTTTTGTTGAACAACAACAACATTCTAAATCCATTTTAAGTTACATGAATTGTACAACTGATTATCTCTCTCATACACAGAGGTTCATTTGCCATATTTCACCATTTGATATGCTTGAAGCAAAAATCTTCACCTAATTACAGTATTTTTCTCTTTTCATGGATCATGCCCTGTAGTGATGAAGAGTCTTGCTATGACTATACTACTGGGTGGGCACATTCCCAGAAGCATCACCCATGACTGACAATCAGAGGAATCAGACTAAATACTATTCATTGGCGGAAGAATGGCAACTCATTCCAATTATTCTGCTAAGGAAACCAATTGGGAATTCACAACCAGAAAAATGGCATCATAATACAGGTGGTTCTTGAGTTATGATCACAGGTGAGCCCTAAATTTCTGTTGCTAAGACATTTGTTAAGTGAGTTTTCCCAATTTTACAACTTTTCTTGCCACAGTTATTAAGTGAATCACTACAGTTGTTAAGTTAGTAACATGGTTGTTAAGTGTATCTGGCTTCCCCATTGACTTTGTTTGTCAGAAGATTGCAAAAGGTGATCACATGACACTGCGACCGTCATAAATATGAGTTGCCAATTTTGATCATTTGACTATGAGATGCTGCAACAGTCGTAAGTATGAAAAATGGTCAGAAATAACTTTTTTCAATGCTATGTAACTTTGAATGGTTACTAAATGAACTCTTATAGGTGAGGACTACATGTACTAGACAATGAACACCCCTCAAGTTAGAAGGTATCCAGTGGGTAGTAAAGAAAGGCCAGAAAAACAAATACAAGTAAGCACACAAGTACTTATGATATGGTTGGATTAAAGCCAAAAAGGCATCCAGCTGCTGAGTTATCTAGAGACAAAAGGAAAGCTCAAAACTGTAAAAAATATGCATTCCGTTGTTATATGGAATATCAGAATCACAAACTCAATATTAGAAATATCAAAACTGACCACTAACATTCTGGGAATCTACCAACTGAAAATGATTGAAATGAGTCACTTCAAATCAGTGAACACTAATTCTTCCATGGTGGACAGAAGAAATTGAGTACCAAGTTTTCCCAAAAATAAGACCGGATCTTATATTAATTTTTGCTCCAAAAGATTCATTAGGGCTTATTTTCCAGTTAGGGCTTATATTCGGAGAAATACGGTACTAAATGCATCCATCTGTTTGATGATCTTAACTGGGGCTTATTTTTGGGGTGGGGCTTATATTACGAGCGTCCTGAAAAATCATGTTAGGGCTTATTTTCCGGTTGGGTCTTATTTTGGGGAAAACACAGTAGTTGTCATCATTCTCAAAGTGGTGATGAAGTCACTGATCACATGCAACTCCCCAAATTATTTTAATTCAAGTTCATGATGCATATCTACCCCAAATTTGCACACAAAGAAGTTGAATAGTTCCTTGGTGAACTCAGAATACTTTGTTGACACAACATAAAAAAAAAGGCATAGGAGAATAGGATGCATCTGGAATAATGCAAAGGTTTGGCCTTGATGTACAAAACAAAGAGGACACAGAGTTCTACCAAGAAAAACCAATGCTTATAATAAATACCAGCTTCCGACAACTTAAAAGAAAACTCTACATATGGACATCACTGAAGACCAAACTCAAGTTGACTGCATAATTTGCATGCCAAAATAGTGAATTTCTATTCAGTCAACAAAAATGTAACCTGATGTTGAGTGCGGCTCAGATTTTGCAGAATTATGGTCTAAATGAAAGAAGATAAAATTGTCAGACTAGCAAGATATAATCTGAGCAGCATTAAATACCCTGTGAATATACACATACTGTGAAGATAAAGAATATTTTAAAGAGTTAGATTCAGTGCTTTTTTTGTAAAAAAAAAAAAAAAAAAAAAAGGTGCCGGAACTCATACATGTCATACAACCCGCCTTGCCTACTTTACAAGGTTCCATCCAAAAAAGGTGCCAGAACTCTGTTCTGGGCATTCTATGACCAAAAAAAAGCCCTGGTTAGATTTGATCAATAGAGTGCCTGAAGAAGTCTGAACTGGAGTATTATTATTAAAGATGAATCAAAAATATCCCCAAATGCAAAAAGCAAAAGGAGGCAAAGTGGGTGTTTGCTTCTACATTCAAAATATTTAAATAAAGATAAGATACAAAAGGTAATAGGGACAGAGTATAATTTCCCAACAATACTCTGAATTCCAGAGAAGAACAGACTGGGAGTTATATATAAATAAGCAATTCAGGAAATTGTGGATAACAATCAAATGGGAAAGATAAGAGTTTTATGACCTTTAAAAATTAAAGCAAGGGAAACTTTTAATACAAATTCTGATAAAAAAACAAACAAACAAAAAAGAGATTCTCAAAGAATCCAGTGGTATTTTCCCCTGTGATTCTGGTGCCTTGAAAACCATGATAGACTGCAATCTCTCTATGTATATAAGGAAGAAACATATATTCATAAGTAGTAAGGTTCCCATAAAATATTTAATATGACTAAAATGATGGCAAAGATTTATATTTTATATTTTTATTATGGTAATAGTGTAATTTTTCTTGTTATATTTTGTGAAGTCAATTTTATTTATTAAAAATCTGATCATGGCAGATTTTATAAAAGTTGCTGTTATTGTTATTGATAAAAGACAAAATACACAAGGATCTACTGGAGAAATAAAATAAAATGAAAAGATGTCACAGAACAATTATACAAAAAAATATCCCCAAATCAATGATGCAAACAAAGTTTTGATCACTGGAGAGAGCCAGACAGTCTGGAAAGTAAAGGAGGACCTAGAAAATATTGTTAGCAACAAAGCTGTAGGGGTTGATGAAATGCCAGCAGAACTATTTAAATTCATATAACATAGCTTTTTTTGCCAAATCCTAAGAGTTTTTTTTTCCCCAGTTCAGTTTCAGGGAATGGGGCATGCTACTGAAGGAAAACCAAAAGCAGAGAATTAGGAGTAATGACTGTAGCATAAGAACTCTCTTCCAAGAACCTTACTTCCTCATTAGACTGAAATGAAAGTATTTCTGCTGCAACTATCAATTTTGGGAAGAAGGATGCAGCACCAGGAGAAAGCCAATGGTAGGTAAAGAAGGATAAGCCTGTTTCATTGCGATTGTGTGAGTATCCAATATTCAGAATTAGATGTTCCAGTCTTCGGAACTGACATTTTCATAGGGAAATGAATGTGTTTCTTCCAACTTGTATCTCATTGACTTCAAAGTTTCTTGGAAAAGAAAAAAGACATCAATATGAAAATAAACGCTCAGGACAGTAAGCAAGAACTTCTTAAAGACCTTTTTTGTGAAAAATTGGTCATAAAGTAATCCTATTTAAAAAGTGCTTATGCGTTTAGCACAGGGTATTAAAACAAAATTAAAAATATAATAACAATAACAACAACAACAACAACAACAACAACAACAACAACAATAATAATAATAATAATAATAATAATAATAATAATAATAATAATAATAATAATAATAATAAAAAAAGTTGGAAGGGACCTTGGAGGTGATCAAGTCCAACCACCTGCTTAGGCAGGTTACCCTATACCATTTCTGGGCTCTGTTTTTTTCTTACAACAGCCATAATCTTTGTCATGAAGAATGCTACTAGATATTTAATTAAGCTCTAATAGCAGCAAGCCCACTTTGCAAATCAGAGTTTTCCCTCCTAGTTTATGTTCTTTCTCTCTCTTTTTCTCTCTCTCTGTCACACACACACACACACACACATACATCTGCTGTTGTCCATAGTGACTTTGGTAGAAGACAATCATTCAGCAAATGCCTGCCAATGCTGACTCAACATACTGGGAGGCCAAAACTGTGATTGGGGCCTACAGACAAAATGGCATTTCTATTGTCTTCATCACTTTCCCACAAGTGGTTCTCCTCCAAATGTTTTGGAATAAAGCTTTCATCAGCCTTGGGACCAGTGGTCAGAAATTGTGGGAGTGATGGTTCAAAACATCTGGAGGAAACCTGGATTCTCAATCATCAGAGCCTTTAACTTAAATGTGTAATGAAGAGTAGAGTTTGTACACTATGTGGCTTATTTCGTTTTACTTAGCCTTTGGTGTGAGCTCTGTAGTTGTGGTGCGTTTACAAACTATGATTAAAACAAAGCACAGCTTGGTAATATAGCTTTATGTACTTAACATTAGAAAAATATTGTTTTATTTAAGATGTTGATTATTCCAAGTGTTTAATATACAGTACATTATCTCCATAACACTNGGGTGAGTTTTAAATAGGGATAATTTTTAACAATTTTAAAGTTTCAGGGGATTTTTAAGGATAATTTTAATTGATCGGCCTGTTTAAATATTTCTTTTTAATTCGGCTTTTAATTATTGTATTTGTATTGTAGTTTTTACGAGGCTGTTAGCCGCCCTGAGTCCCATGAGGAGAAGGGCGGGGTATAAATTAAATTATATATATATATATGATTGGCCTCTTTGAGCGCATCTGGAAGGAATTACCTCCAGGAAGACTATCATATATAATTGAAGCTTTGGCTGAAGATCTCATAATACTGTGGGACCTGCAAATTATGTATTTCTATTCAGAGTTATAGCTATCCAATCAGCTTCCAGGATACTGATTCTATTCGTGTTTCCTGAATGATGGCCTGCTATTCATGTTCAGCAGTTAAAACTTCCTTGCTCTGTAATTCTATATCCCAGAACTTATCTTGCATTGCTATACACGTTGATGTTTCAGTGATAAGTTCTCAGATCTGCTGCGAGGGAGGAACATATATTGGAGAACTGAGATCAATCTACATTAGAATATGTTAAAATTGTGCTTCAGTCCATTAATGTGGACACTAGAAGTATCTAAAGCAGCCGTCCTCGGCCTGGTGATTCCCACATGTTTTCAGACTACAATTTTCAAAATTACTAGCTAATAGTCCTGCAAATTGAAAATCCTCAAGATGCATTATCAAAAGTTCTAGGAAACATCCGCTTGGGAAAGCTTAATTAAAATGTTAAAAATATATAAAATGGTATATACCTATCCCATTTTTATTTTCTTGAGTTTTCAATAAATAAGAATGAGGAAGGGGGGGTTGTGAGTGACTTATTCTCCCCATAGAAGATACTCTTTCTGAAGGTGCAGAAAGGGCTAGGAAAGTTCATTCATTAATTTCAGGTGAGGCATCAACTACACATTAGTGATATACAGTTGTCTGCTGCCCACCCAATGTGAAGTAGCCATGCTATTGAAATGATGGCCAAGTGTATGAAGGTTATAAAGGCTATGATGTGTTAAAACAAATTAGAAATAAATTTCTGGAAGACTGAGTTCTTGTTTGTTGGTGACTGACCTGTTTAATTTCAATTCAAGTGCTGTCTTTGGATGGAAGGGTTCATAACTGGTTCATAATTTGGGTGTCTTCTTGGACTTACGGCAGCTGCATGAGAAGCCTTGGAAAACATTGTTGATCTTGCAGAAAATCAGGAAGGGATAGATTAAAACTGTTTGATTTAAATTTATTTTGCAGAGAATAGGCAAAATAGCATTAGAAAGATTGCAAAAGCTGCCCAGTGAGTGAACCAAATTACATTGTTCCTAAAAGTATATCCACCAGTGGAAGCAAGATAAATTAAATACTGGAAAAAGAAATTGCAAGGTATTATTGACCTTATTTATTTCCAGGTGGATTGATAAAAGCTTGTGCTTTTTAAAATTCTTTTCTTGTAAGATTCCAGCAACAATAAATATATAATAAGAATATGTTGGCTTAAAATAGTTATTAAAGTTTTGGTTTTAATTATATACATATATAGAAGATTATTTAAAGAATTTGATACAAAAATTTCCATATTTCTAAATACAAAAATACATACATTTCTATCTCCTTTTCATCTGTTACGGTGAAAAGCAGAGTGATTTATTTCCCAATTACTACAGTACAATCTAGAAAGCAAATTTGATGGTGCCTTTCTTTTGATGCTAATAATCTTTTATCTTGAATTCTTTCCAGCTACACTACCCAAGCAGTGAATGTACCATGTCTGTGAAATGTAAGTTCTTGAGTCCCTTTTTGAAAACACAGATTAATGTCTGAAGACAGATAGAGGTGCTGGTTCTAGCAAAAAAAATTGTGGCTTGCAACTAACAACAAGAACTAAACCCTGAATAGTGCTGCTCATGTTAGATCTCTGATGTATTCTAAATATTCTCCAAAATACCAACCATCTCAAGCTCCAAAGAATTCTGCACTTGTAAACAACATTTAAAGTGTCCTGCTTGGATTGCTTGCTTAAAACATGCTACCTCTTGCAAGGAACCTATGCTGCTCAGATTAATTTTTTCCCCCCAAGATTGGGATCATGCTTCAGAGGATTTAAAAATCACTATTCCTACATTGTTAATCAATCATACACTTATTTTCAGTTCTGTAATGAACACAGTCCTCTCATCTTCATTTGATAGGTCATCCAACTGAAATGGTTTTCATGTTAGAAAAATATTTAATGAAGGAAGGCATTTGAGAAGCTTGTACCAATTAAACAAAACAATTTCATTAAACAAGAGACTGATGAATTTGCTAAGAGAGTTGGCTATGGCTTCAGGCCTAGGACCAAAGTGTAAGATGCTTAGAAAGCAATATTTGATGGAATTTGTAATAAGAATTTACTTTTATATTTGCTTCTATCTTCAGACTTATTGCTAGGTTTACATATGATGCTTTCATGGTTTATTTTACCATGCTTTGAATAATCCACAGCTGGTTGGGTTCAGACATCCTGCAAAGACATAAACTATAGTTTACAAATCCAAGAGCTGGATAAACACACTGCATTAAGCCAAAACCAAATCAAATTATATATCATATATGAAACTAGCTACTATATTTATGCAAGCAGTTAGGACTCATCCCTACAATAGAATAGATACTGATCTAAATAGGGATGTGCTATTCTGTGTTCTTTAAGCATACTACTGGAGAAAAAGAAATTAAAGACATGTTAGAGTTTGGTAATACTAGCTGCTGACGAAAAAACATTCCACATTGTTCTGTTCTTATGAGAAAAATATATCTGAATCCCATTTAACTGTCAATTTAATTCATCCCATCCCCAAACCTCTCCTAGTAAAAAATAAGATAATTTTTTAATAGCAAGGACAAGGTAAAGGAATTAACCCACATACAAATAAAGATTATTTTGGTTAAAGGTTGCCAAGAATGATGAGGAATGATGAAATGGTTGGTAAATGATAAAGTAAGATTCTGATTTAAAAATAAAACTGTTCTAGCAATTGCATTATACTGGTGAGCATATCTTACAATCATGGATTCCCCATTTCAAGATTCCTGGAGTGAACAGTAGGATGTCTTTGGATCAGGTTCCACCAGAAATTTGGCTGAATAATACAGGTTTTTAGAATTTAAGTGGAATGAATTGATACAATCATTGAGGTGAAAAGGGCATATAATAGTAGGAATGGAAAGATAGATTGAGAAGATAGATTGAGATTCAAAGCGCTCCATGGCATCGGACCTGGATATCTCCGAGACCGCCTTCTACCACAGATTACCTCCCATCGACCAGTACGCTCCCACAGAGTGGGTCTCCTCAGGGTGCCGTCAGCCAGACAGTGCCGGCTGGCGACCCCAAGGGGGAGGGCCTTCTCTGTGGGAGCTCCCACCCTGTGGAACGAACTACCCACAGAGATCAGGGTGATCCCTGATCTTCCTTCCTTCCGCCGCGCCCTTAAGACATGGCTATTTCAGCAAGCGGGACTGGCCTAGGGGAAATTTTTAGTTGGGTTTTAATATAATTTTAAATTAACATAGGCCTAATATTATATCTTTTTTAATTGGGTTTTTAATTATAGTATTCTGTACTTTTGTAATTGTTTTGTAATTGTTTTATCTGGCTGTTAGCCGCCCTGAGTCCGTAAGGAGAAGGGCGGGATATAAATACAATAAACATAAACATAAACAAACAACAAGGCAGGAGTAAAATGCACAATAACACAAGGCATTTGAGGCAGAATAAATATCCAGGCCTTTAAAGGATAAAAACATAAAAAAATCACCCAACTCAAGGTGACACTCTATTATTATATCTTTTGTTTTTGTACAATTTAATCACACGTGAAATCCAAGAAAAATAAAAATGTTTTTAATTTGAAAGTGCAGAATTCCACAATTTGCCATGTTTATCCTATCACGTATTTCATAGTTTCTTGTAAGAGTAGTGATATGAACCTAAGGGAACAGGAGAATCACCTATTTTTGATTGGCCAGCAAAACCAGCTGAAATTATAATCTACTGATGGAGTGATCTGCCTAACTGAAAGAAAATAAACTGATTATTGCAATACTATTATTTGTGAATGGTTGTTTGTACATGTTCCAGAAATACATTTCATCTAGCATAAATATAAGGGAAAAAAATGATTCTATCGTGGTCAGTAGAAATCACAGATAACTCCCACTGTGGTTTTGCTTTATCATCAACCTATTTTGATACTCAGTACAGAAATCTGAGGTTTATGTATCATGTATGCAAGAAAACTTAGATTAAAGGTCTTGATTTGGCCGTTTGACAATATCTAATGGCTTAGTTCGTAGTACAAATTTCACAGCATATGGTTAGAATTCCTAGAATTTTGTGAAACAAATGTACAATAAAGGTAGAATCTCTTCCTTATTGCATATATTTTAAGGGCACAAAATTTAATCAGTATTCATTTGTTTAAAATATACAGTATGTGAATTCACAATTAACTGGTGACACCACCAATTGATACGACCAATTACTCCAATCAATATTATTTGGAAAACAAGAGAAAGGGCTTTTAAACACTATTATTAAGAGATTTTTTTCTTTTCTCTCTCTCTCTCTCTCTCTCTCTCTCTCTCTCTCTCTCTCTCTCTCTATATATATATATATATATATATATATATATATATATATATATATATATATATATATATATATATATATATATATATATATATATATATTTTTTTTTTATAAAAAAAAAAAATATATATAAATATATATATATATATATATATATATATATATATATATATATATATATATATATATATATATATATATGTATGTATATACGTATNATAGTAGGAAACAAAACGTGAGCACCAGGAGGTTGTAAAACAGTTAAAAGTTTTAATAAAACATTAAAAACCTTTAAAAGAATATTAAAAAGGACCTAGCTTTCGTTGGATCCTACCAACATCGTCAGGGTAAAGAATAACTCAATGGGAGAAACCATTTATAGGCCAGCCAACGCCTGCGCCCGGGCCCTAGATCTCGATTGGTTATCCAGGACCCGTCACGAGATCTAGGGCCCGGGCGCAGGCATTGGCTGGCCTACAAATGGTTTCTCCCATTGAGTTATTCTTTACCCTGATGATGTTGGTAGAATCCAACGAAAACTAGGTCCTTTTTAATATTCTTTTAAAGGTTTTTAATGTTTTATTAAAACTTTTAACTGTTTTACAACCTCCTGGTGCTCACGTTTTGTTTCCTTGTATGTATGTATGTATGTATGTATGTATGTATGTATGTATGTATGTATGTATATTTTTCTGTGCCCAGCTGGGGTGGATTCTATATGTTAAATGTTAAATTTATTGGGTATTTGGATCACCTTTTTCTCTTTTTTTTGTATGCCATTGTTTTCTTCTTTGTTGTTAGTGCTGAAAATATGTTTTTGTTTTGTTTCCTTTTGTTTGCTTGTTTTTCTGTTTTGTATTTTACCTTTTATGATAAAACAATAAATTAAAAAATAAAGAATAGAATCTATAAATACAATTAAAGTGCATTTCTTGCATCAGAATTGTTCTACTCATATGCAAATATAATTGTTAAACACATTATTTTTAAGCACACATGTTCTTTGTATAATACTCATGTTTTTTTAATTTATACTTCCTGGCAGAATACAAAGGTATTACTTATGTGTTTAGCTAAGAAAAATATGATAATGATCCACCATTCTGGATATCAAATTGAAGGGAATTCAGTTCAAGGATGTTAGTGACTATAATTAAACAAGCAAAGTCAAAGAGCATCACAGCATACCTTTGTTATTTTGTCTTCATAGTAGTTAATGAAGTCCTATGATTCCAGGCACTTTAGTTTAGAAATCATGATTCTGGCCCACTATGTTGTAAATGAAAATAGTGATGTATTCAATTAATTATAGGTAAGCAATTTATGATATAGCTTAATGAACAGTGACCCTATGATACTACTATTTTCTAGAATTTGTCTTTAGCTTTACTATATTTTGTTACATATTCCCTAGTTTTATTATTGTCTGAGAAAAAAATGGTTTTGCACAAGTTGTATGATCAAGCTTCTGGGTTGTTTGTTTTACTGCTGTTTTTCCTATACTAGGGAAGTGGGAAAATAGGTTTTCCCCTTTGTACATATTTCTTTTTTTTTCAAGCCAGGCTGGTGATCAAGCAATCCAACTGAAGAATCTTTATGGCATTTTCTTGTTTGTCTTTTGTCTGGTGGTTAATTTGGAAAAGTTAAAAAAAAGTTAAAATTCTTCAACAAACTTTGGAATTGCTTCCATGTATTTAATGAAAATGTCTCCCTTATTTCCACTGTCCCATCTTGTTCCGGGGCTTGAGATGAAGATGCCCATATTCTTTAGGGCCAACAAATTAACTTTTGCTAGCATGATCAAGGTCAAGGCTGATGGAATTTGAAGCAACATCTCATGTGCCATGTTTTCTCTTCTGGTATTTTATTAGCACTCAAGCTTATTCTAGCCCAGGCAGGCGTTTGAGATACACAAATTAAGTACAGAACAAAAGTAGTATAATAATATAACCCAAGCTTAGCAGTTGTAGTAGGATACATAGGAGATGGAGAGAACCACTGGATATCTGCAGTAACAAATGATAACACATGTGTTGTGAGTTTCATCAGGCATCATGCCACATTTAAATCTGTGAATTGTGTGATGATATCATGATATCACATGTCAAGGTCTGAACATCATTGTGGCCTGTTACAGATGCCACTAAGATGGCATTCTTGTTGCTTATTGTACATATAATAACCACTTACTTCATAATAATTCACCAGGAACACTTACTGTGGGACTAAAAGCTGAACTGAAAATATTACCTGCTGAAATAAAATCATTTTCATCATTACAATAGATTTTTCCAAACAAAAACACAAACAGTGTACAATTCATACAACTGGAGGTGAAATAGCTGGCAGTATATGGTAATATATGAGTTACAATTGTGTAACAACAACAATAATAAAATACTGTAAAAGCAATGCTTCGATGGAAATAGAGACCTCTCTTGAAAAGTAACAATATTAAGATTCTCTTAGAAAATAGTAAATGATAAGTAATGTGAAGAAAAATAATGTTTTGGCTACAGGTAACAGACCCTTACACCCTCTATTGGTTGCAGAAGGTCAGGCTTCCTTACGTATGCCCCAGAATCAGTAGATATTCATATCTTTCACCAGTTAAAATGCTCCCTTTGTTTCCTGGGATGAATGTTTGTCCTTTGGTAGCTACAATTTGACACTGTGACCAACTGTGCTGAACAAGCTGATCAGATCTGGAATGTTGTTGCATTTGGATCACAAGCAATAGTTTTCTGGGTTCCAAGGCAACCAGGTTTGCCATAAAATTGCATGACTAAGTTTATATGACTTATTTTTGAATAATGCAACTAACATGTACTTGACTAGCAAGCAACGGCTCTAAAACAATTTTTAACAGGTAGTTTTGTTTGTTAGCTGTGGCCGTAAAAGCAATGTACCATTACAAGAGAATATTTGTAGCTCAGGGTCCTTTGGATGCTTGGAGATGTTTTAGTACCAACTAGTGCACTGATGATATTACCTATTTTGGAATGAAACATCTGCAAGAGAATCACCAAGCTCAGAGAACACCAAGGATCCCACAAAAGAGATGATCAGAGCTGTACTGCAATATCTAGATGACCACTAGAGGCAGTAAAAAGTTGCACATAATTCTGCTGCCATCTAGTGCTTTGTTAACCCTGGCACCTTAAAGACAAAGGTAAGAACAACCCTCCATATCTATACCAATAGCACCATCACAGGCTCCAACAAGTATACTGTAGCAGGGGTCCCCAACTTGTGGGCCATGCGAGGGGATTGCAACCAGGCAGCAAAAACAGCTGGTGATCAAACTTTTTAATCAGTTCTGGAGATCTTCACAAAAGCAGCTGAAAAGGTGGGAAATTGATTAGGAATTGGTTAAAGCTACTTTAGTTTATAAAGTTTGTCAATAAGACTTCCCCTTATTTTTATGTAAATGATTAAAACAAGCCATGCCTTTAGCATGATATAAAAATACTATATGTACATGTGTGGCCACCAGTCACACAGAGGTGTGTGTATGTGCGTGCACACATGTAGGAAGCAAATTGTTCAGAGTTCTCTCTTCAACCACTGCATCTGGAATGCATGCATGGAAAGAAAGAGTTAACATTTTTTGTATATCTTTGTTTCAATCTAGCTCTTAGTGGATATGATTGATGATTATGTACTGTATCAAATTGGTGTTGACTCTTAGGAGCCACATCCAGAGATTTTCTCCAGGAAGGTCTGTCCCCAAACTGATCCTTCAAGTCTTTTTAATAGATACAGTAGCTCTATTTTCTGCCAATGTCAAAACAGGCTTTAATGGTCTTTACCATGAAGTCCTTACCAATCTTCAACTGGAAAACTCCCACCGATCTGGTGAGAGTCTTACCAAGATGAATCTCTATGCTTATTTTATAGAAATTGATCACTGAAATGATAGAAAAGTTAAACTTAACATCAAAAAAGTCTCTTGTCCATAAAATCCCTCTATATCAGGGGTATCAAACTGCCAGCCCACCGGCCGGATGCATCATAGCGAAACCGTGCCCATCCCATTGCTTGCAATGGCAAAAAAGTTGCGATACGTCATGACACATGATGTGACGTTGCGAGTTTGACACCCCTGCCCTATATCTATCTATATAATATTAATAATAATAATAATAATAATAATAATAATAATAATAATAATAATAAAAAGTTGGAAGGGACCTTGGAGGTCATTGAGTCCAACCCCCTGCTCAGGCAGGAACCCTACACCATTTCAGACAAATGGCTGTCCAGTCTCTTCTTAAAAACTTCCAGTGTTGGAGCATTCACCGCTTCTGGAGGCAGGTTGTTCCACTGGTTAATTGTTCTAACTGTCAGGAAGTTTCTCCTTAGTTCTAATTGCTTCTCTCCTTCATCAGTTTCCATCTGTTGCTTCTTGTCCTGCCTTCAAGTGCTTTGGAGAATAGCTTGACTCCCTCTTCTTTGTGACAGCCCCTGAGATATTGGAACACTGCTATCATGTCCCCCCTCGTCCTTCTCTTCGTTAAACTAGACATACCCAATTCCAGCAGCCGTTCCTTATATGTTTTAGCCTCCAGTCCCCTAATCATCTCAGAACAATGACAACAGCAAGTATAATCTATTTCTGTCAAAAAGGAACAATATAGAAATTTTTTTTAGATAAATCAAAAGGAACCTAGCACCAAAGCCTATTTTCTGAAATGTAAGCAGATTTATCCCTTAAGTTCTACTATATTTGCAAAGTCTGTCCAATCTAAAAAAATAATCAAGTTATAGCTATGTTATAGTTTTTCTATGATGCAATGGGAGATATGAAACTTCAGATTGACGAATTTCACCTTGGCTAATGGCTATGTCCCCAGATTGAATTGGGTGGCCTCTGAGTTAAATTGGGCTGTCTTCTGAATTCAAGGTAATTTTTGCACACATCTTTAATTGGCCATGATTATAAGTAAAGGTGATATTTTTCCCATAGCACAATAGTGATTATGTACATTGAACAAAGAGACAGTAATTATTTCAGATGATGTAGTGTAAACTTTAATGATATTTCTTATCTAAACATTTTTTCTACTTAACACATATTTCCAGGAAATCTGGAACCAGTTTTTAGGTGTTCAGATGAATTCCAGTAGAATTGAAGTTCATAAACAGGATAAATAGGAGAATGTGCATTATTATTTTAGGAAAAAATCAGTTCCTTTAAAACAGGTGTTTCCAACCCATGGGCCGTGGGCTGCACATAGCCCTGGACAGCTAGTAATGTGGCCCCAGAAGATTATAATTTTTAAACATTATTCTGTGATTTATATACATTAATTATATTATATAAGCAGCCCAAGACAATTCCTCTTCACTTAATGCAGCCCACACAAACCAAAAGGATGGGCACCCATGCTTTAAAATAAATAAAGGTGGAGGCTTTTGAGGAGCTTGAAAACTAGGCAGAGATGGCCTTGGTTAGTGCTTGGATAGGGAATAACAGGAACACTGGGCCTGTGGGCTAGATTAAGAAATCCAAAACTGTTGCCAAGAAAATTGCATGCAGGTATCCTTGTAGGCACTAGAAAGAGACAAATTCAGTTCCACAATGTCTTTACCTTTTTATGTTGAGGATTACACTGTGTTGTCTAAGATGTTCAACCAAGACAAAAAAATCTTAGAAAACCAATTTCTGCTCAGTGATGCCTTGAAAAACTCTACCACTGCTTAAAGGACTGGGATAAGAGGAGAGGTGCCCTAATTTTCAGAATTTTGCACTAAAAAGCCTGTGGAATTCCTGCTTTTAAGTAAAACCTTGCTGTTTTTTATCCAGGCTCTTTGCGAGGATTCTGCAGGTACTTGAAGATTCTTTTTTTTCTGTTCTTTAGTTGAGTTTTTAGTTTCAGTGTTCCTAGCCATGCTTCAATTGTTTTCTGAGGCTGCTTGTCAGGATTCTTGTATTGATGTATTTTAGAAATTTAATTATGTACCTTAATTGTATAATTGTTCAATTTGTTGTTATTTTGTTTGAACTACTCTCAGAGAAAAAGTGGGCAAAGTTTCAGGGATCAAAATGGGAGACAAATCTCTTCATTTCACACTATGTTTCTTGTGCGCTGTTTAAGGGAAATAGATTATGAAAAATTTTGTCGTGTCAGAGACTTCTCATAAGAACACGGTAAGACAGATGCCCTTGAAAGAGTGGGGACAACATTCTGGCAATGATTGCCGGAGGGAGGATTCTGGTTGCCAAAATCTCTTTGGAGAGAGATTGTGAGATCAGACATACAGTGTGTACTCCAGACAGCTGCTCCTTATAAGTAGATTGCAGGTACCAAGGTGTTTTTGGTTGCCTGGTTTGCTAAGCACCTGGGAGTCGAGAGATTCCATTTAAGCTCAGTCACAATAGGGCAGTGGTGGTGAACCTATGGCACGGGTGCCAGAAGCAGCACTCGGATCCCCAGCCTTGCCTCCCCCCATGATCCCCTCCTCACCAGCAGTCCCCCTGGAGGAGAGTCGCCCATGAGCGTGGCCCACGCGGAGCAGTGCAGCCAAGGACATGGCAGCCAGGCAGCGTAGACAAGACTCTGCCCTCATGCCCCACCGCACACAGTTGATGCTGCGGGGCGCGGGCAGAGGGCGTGGCCGCCATGGTGCTGCTGGGCGATCTGCGGCAGGCCCTGGAGGCGGTGAGTGGCCCTGCGGGGAGGCGGTGAAGCGGGGACGGGGCAAGGGGTGGAGTGGGGGCGGGGCCAGTTTTTGGGCACTCGGTCTCTAAAAGGTTCGCCATCACTGCTATAGGGTGTAATGGAATGTGTGGCTGACCTTGGAAGATGAGGGGAAGAGATGCCCCCTAGAGAGCATTCAGTAGAGAAGCTGAGCCCTCAGTAGATCCATTACACACAAATAACAAACTAGACAGTGACTTGGATAACTTCCTTATATTGCATTTACAAAAAAAGGTTTTGAAGGTTTTTGTGAGAAGAGATAAAGAAAAAAGGAAAATAAATCAAGTTCTAGGTCTAGGACCTTATTTGATGGGATTAAATACCAAGACTGTTAAAAATAAAGAGAAAGAATACAACATTAGTTTATTTGATCAAGGTTAAAATAGATAGGCTGCTGTCTCTGGTAACCCTTGATGGATTTTTGTTAACCAGGATTAAAGGAGAATGTTTTAAAGTTGTTTATAGATAAGGGAAGAGGTATGGAAAAAAAGATGATTTGTTGTTTTACAAGGCAGTAATTACTAAAATTGTTTATAGCTTTGACAAAGAGGTTTTCTTCTGTTCTTTTGCTTTTCTGCACTTTTTTTTATTTTTTTGGTTTGTATTAGCTGTTCTTTTTAATTCTAGGATTTAATTTAAATGTTGCAAAAACATTAACTTTTTTCTTTAGGTTCCAAATGATTTCCGAGTATAGATTATTTTGTCCAAGTTGGTTGTCCCATCCACCAACTTCCCATTCAAAGCAACAGACAACACTTGCAATTTTTGCACAAAATGACTGGTCCAATAGGGAATCCATGGCCACTTATATAAAAGGTCAAGTTCAAGGTACAAATTTACTTTGCAGTGCTGATGACACTATTTTCAGGGATTGCTGACGGAGCTTGGTACACAGAATGGGTACCCCCCCCTTTTTTTTTTTTTACAAAGGGCTGTCTTTTTTTAATTTGTCCTATAAGGAATAGGGAAGGGAAAAAACCCTCCCTAAACAACACTAATGCAGGTAGTCCTCGACTTACGACCACAACCGAACCCAAAATGTATGTTGCTAAGTGAGAAATTTGTTCAGTGAGTTTTGCCCCCTTTTACGACGTTTCTTGCCACGTTTGTTAAGTGAATCCCAACAGTTGTTAAATTAGTAACGTGGTTAAGTGAATCTTAAGAAGGTCGCAAAAGGTTGTCAGGTAGCCCTGGACTAGGGTTGCCAGGTGTCCACTATTTGAGCGGACAGTCCGCTTTTTTCACATTATGTTCACTATTTTTTTTCACAAAATAGTGGACATTTTTTTTTATTCAAAAGCTTTATGATGAAATGGTACGTAATCTAAAGCTGTACAGTCTACTTTTTTTACTACTTAACACACACACCCCCCCCCCGCTTGTCCGCTATTTTTTGGAAGCAGACCTGGCAACCCTACCCTGGACCCCCTGCAACTGTTATGAACCACGGATCAAGCATCCGAATGTAAATCATGTGACGCTGCCACGGTCATAAGTGTGAGAAATGGTCATAAGTCACTTTTGTCAGTGCCGTTGTAACTTCCAACGGTCACTAAGCGAACTGTTGTTAAGGCGAGGACTATCCGTACCTCGCAGAACTAGGCAAGGGCTCCTCAGCGCTATTCCCATCCCTTCAGGCACCGAGAGGAAAGCACCTGAGGAGGCCATCGCCCGCTGCCGGGGCTGGGCCGGGGGGGCAGCCCAACGACACTCCCTCCCCGCCTCCCATTTTCTGCAAAGAAGCGAGGCGCGCTTGGACTCCGTGGGGGGAGAGGGGGGACGGGTGGGCAGAGCCGGAGCGGCAGCAGGGCGCAGCCACGGAGGAGGGGCAAACCGCGTCCACAGACAACGCCCCCTCCCCTCTTCTCATCCTTTGGCAACGGCGTCGCGGGACTTTCTCGTTTTTGTTTTTTTTTTTTGTTCCTTCCCCTCTGCTGCTTTTCGGAAGGCAGCCGGCTGTTTCTCGCTTCTTTCCCCCGATGAGCAGCGCGGGAGACGCTCAGGGGGGCTCCGGCTGAGGGGGAAGAGAGGCAGGCGGAGAGTCCCGAGGTCTTCGGCGGGGTATGCGCGCGGGCAGCGGCAGCAGCAGCAGGTAAACTCCCCTCCTTCCGAGGAGCAGGCAGGTCTCCGGCCAGCGGCGAAAGAAGGGCGCTCCCGGCGGGGTAGGCAGCGCCGCCGCCCGCCGCCTTCGGCTTCGGGAGATGCGGTGCGGTGCCCGGGGGAGGTCAGGTCTGCGCGCGCGCACGCACACACACACTCATACGCGCGCACGGACATCCGAAGGAAGGCGCGCGAGGGGAGGGGAGGGGAGCCACGCTGCAGCTGACCCTCCCTCCCTTTCCCTCCACTTAGTTACTCGAAAGTCAGGAGCGCGCAATTCGCTAGGATTGCAGCCCAAACCCCTTGGCTAGCTATAGAGGGCGTCTCGGCCAGTAAACCTCGAGGGGACTGACTTCTGAGTAACACCTGCGCCACGGCTTTAAAATCCTGTACTGTACGTGTGGAGTTAGGTTCCGTGGGGAGGAAGCCTTACTTTGCACATGCTCAGAGACGCCACAGGCTTTGCTCCCGGGCGCTAAAAGGAAAACACCTAACCAGGTGCCCGCCTTGACAAGTTCTAACTCAGTCCTATATTTCTTCTTCTTCTGCTGCTGCCCTGCGCTGCTTCTAACTCTTGTTTCCACTTGTTAATCGTTCAGAAATCAGCTTTCCTTTCTACGCATCTTGTCATCTGGAAGCCCTCTCCAGGAAGGTTGTCCTGTTTCTGGAACTTGGGCAGCAGCCACTGACACATTGTTGGCCATGCTCAGTGGCTTTCCATGAACAGGGAGACTGTTCTCTTCCTCCAGTTCTTTGATGGCTCACTGCCTTAAATCAGCTCTGTGACAGTTCAAAGAAACTTAATCATAGAACCTTGATTCGCCCCTCCCCCAATTGTTGGACTTTAATTCCCATCACCCTAAACAGCAGCTTGACTGTTGGGACCTGTAGTGCAAAAACATCAGCCAACTCTATAGATTTAGTACCATTGCCACAGACTGCTCAACTAGGGGAGAAGCATTCGTTGAAAAAGATTACTAGCCCAGAATCATATTTTTATTCTTAAAGGAACAAACCGAGGGTAGCAGAAAACTTTACAACGGTCTTGTATGATAGATTGGACTGAGATGAAGACCTGGTCAGGTTACCTAGTGAGGGTTATAACTGGTTATAGATTCAAATGCTGGCTTCCCTGATCCATAAATAGATAATCCATAAATAAATGATAAAAAATGATGCTACAGTTTTGTTTTTGCAGGCTGATTTTGCTAGTAACGCTTTAAAAGGCAATAAAGTAATAGGTGGTCCCATCGTAATTGAGGAAGACCTTTGGACTTTTGAAAGACAGGCTGGATATTTAAAGATTAGGATATATAAAGCCTCATACAACAGAGATACCTTGGGGGGGGGGGTTCCTCTCTCCATTTTATAAATATTTCTGGAATACCTGCATTTGCTAAACCAATGAACTATCTATCTCCTTCCTCATAGCTGCTGGGCAGGGAGGTAGTAGCTTGGCTGGAGTTCACCAGGATAGAAATTGTTTTTAGTAACTTGGGGGCAAGAAGAAATTACACTTTCCTTAGGACCAAAAAGAGCCCAGAAATAACTATTCTTGAGGAAAGCTCTGTACACAAGAACAGTGAATTCAAACTTGATTTTCAATCTAGAACATTTATGAGTGATAGATGGTGCATGAACACAGGCAATTATGGTTTGTTCAGCAAGCTATGATTAGTTAACCCAGGGCTTAGCATATTGTGTGAATTTATCCTTAGCATCATAGACCATGTTGTTTTACATTGTTTTGAGCTACACTTCAGCAAGGTCTCAGTTTTCCCACCTCATTCTAATTATGCTACTTGTAAGACATGCTTGGTTTGTACTTTGCATCAAAGTGTAATGCGGTCTCCTTGTTTTGATTTTATTATGAAGTGTGAACAAATAGGACAGACATTTTCCTCCAATGGCTGCATTTGCTCTTTGGGCTCTATACAATTTATGAACTCATATTTTTTTTCTATGTGCATGTGGGAACTTGCACAATTCATTTCTAGTGAATTCCCCAATTCAACTACAAGAGACTTTATATGCATGAAGTTTATATTGAATATCTATTTATCTGACAAAGTATTGCATGCATGCCCATAATATTGCATTTATAATCTGTTTCAGTAAGCACTGTGGCTACAAATTCAAGTTTGAGGGACGAGTGGGAGAAATTAAAGAGGTTTCCACCCCTCTTTTTAAAGGGGTAAAAGACATTCTGCTACATTTCAGTGGCATAATCTAGGAAAACGGAGGGAACACCCACAGGCTGCAGACTGTTTACCATTTGCTGTTTTGTCAATTACTGTACTCAATAGAGATTCCTCTGTTTCCCTGAAGCTGCTAGGGGAAAATATGAAAAAAATGTACATATACATTTAATTACCTGATTCACAGATTGTGCTACCTAACTCTGCCACTCCTATTAAAACCCTGATCTTGTTCTAGAATAGTAAGAAAGGGACATGATCCAAAATGCCTTTCCTGTGAATTCCCTGATTTAACCCAAGGATGTGTGTGCTATGAAAAGACAGGAGAAACTCCAGAAGGCAGACGATGCAAAGATCTAAGTGGCTAGGAAGTTTTCATTGTGACAGTCACAGTGAATTACCCCTGCACTCTAAATTAGCCATTGCATCGGTGGCCTTTTAATGAATTAAATTTCTTCCAAACTATTTTATCCTTAGTTATAATCATCATTCCCTTCTTTCACATCTCAGCTGTTTTCCTAAGAGTAGAGTGGTTACACACATAATGCAGCTCTTTTTAAAGTTGTTTCTGTCTTCCCATCTGAAACAGAGGAGATCCAGCTACTCAGTGCAACCTGTATAAAAGTTGTTTGCATAGCCAGGGAAGCTACATGGAAATCTGATGTACCAAAGCAATACCGCCACTATTACTTATTAGAAGTATAAAAATGGTTATCTTACCACAAGTTATACCTGACTTGCATTTCTGATTTCTGTGAGATGAACTGGTTACTGTTAACTGAACCAGTTTAGGATCTATAAAATAAATTAAAGATGATCGATACTTTCATTGCTGTTTGGCCCAATCCATTTGCCAGAAGATTATCTAAACTACTTGCTTTATAATATTATCATGCGAAGTGGACTGCTGCGTAGAGGGACTGAAAGGGAAAACATGACAGTAGGATGGAGGCATTGTCTATTAGTACAACAGAGATGTTTCTGAGATTCTCCTCTTTCCACCTAACATCCCTCCGTGCTGCAGTCATTTTGCAGAGCGGACCTGTGATTTCCCCACCAGCATTTGGGAGAGCTAGTTAGAAAAGGAGAGGCAGAAAAGAAAGTTTTTGTCTGATTCTTCCAGGTTTTATATAATCTATTTTTCTTTAGTCTTTATTTAGTTTGATAAAAAAATTAAACAAGGTTGATTGGATCAGACCTTTAAAAATTGTCACCAGCAAATAACTGCTGTTACTATTATTATCTTAGAATAGTAAGTAGAAATGGTCTTGGTTGCAGTTGTGGATGATCTCTAGCCAGAGCGGGATGGAGGTAGGGCAACCATCCTTGCTCTCCATGATCTCTCAGCGGCCTCCAATACCATCAACCAGGTTATCTGGTATCCTTTTGGGCTGGCAGCACAGTTTTGTGCTGGTTTGGCTCTTTTCTCCAAGGCCTGTCCCAATCAGTGTTGATAGGGAGTGAGAAGTCTAGCCCACAACCATTCCTCCGTGGGGTATCACAGGGCTCAGTACTCTCTTGACCCCTTTTTCATATCTATATGAAGCCACTGGGTGAGACAACTCACCACCAGTGACTGAGGTATCGTTAGTAAGCTGATGATACTAAACTTTTTATCTCCACCCTGGGGATCCAAGTGATGTTATCGTTGGCCTCTCGTGGTGCCTGGAGGCTTGGGGCCTGGATGGGGGACAACAGGCTTCAGCTGAATCTTGGCAAGGCTGAATGGCTTTGGGTGCCATTCAAGATTCAGGACTAATTTAGTTCTGGATGGGGTGGCACTGTCCCAGGCAGACCTGGTCTGTAACTTAAGAGATGTTCTCCTGGACTCGTGACTCCTGCTCAAAGAGCAGGTGGCAGTCATAGCTAGGAGAGCCTCTGCGCAACTTTGTGTTGTGCACCAGTTGTGGCCTTTCCTGGATTGGAAGTCCCTACGCTCAGTCATTCAAGCCCTGGTCATCTCACATCTGGACTACTGCAATGGGCTCTAGAGGGAACTGCCCTTGAAGAGCATTTGGAAGCCTCAAATGGCACACAGTATGGTGGCACAGGCAGTACTTGAGGCCCCGAAGGTGGCCCATGTTATGCCACTGCTTCGTGAGCTGCACTGGGTGCCAGTTTGCCTCCAGCTGCAATTCAAGGTGTTGGTTATTACCTTTACCCTACCTAGCGTGGGTCCAGATTACCTGAGGAACCATCCCATCCAACTCGGACTGGCCCACCCCAACCGTACCATCAGAGGAGGCATGTTGCAGGCCCCGTTGGTCAAGGAAAATGGCCTTCTCTGCATGGCTTCTGCCCTTTGGAACATTTTACCCCTGAGGTGAGATTGGCTCCCACCCTTCTGACCTGCCCCAAGGGGCTGAATACCTGGGTCTGACAGACAGATGGGGCTCCAGTGTGGGAGCATGGCCCTGGAGGCGGTTGATGAAATAAGAAGCAATCCCTCCTCCCCCCCTACGCATCCTGCTCCCTCCCTCCCCATCTCTTAACTATAGTTCTATTTTGATTGTAATTTATATTTTCACTGTTTTAAAAATATTTATCTTTTATGATTACAGGTAGTCCTCGACTTACGACCACGATTGAGCCAAAATCTATGTTACTAAGTGAGACATTTGTTAAGTGAGTTTTGCTCCATTTTACGACTTTTCTTGCCACAGTTTTTAAGTGAATCACTGCAGGGGTTAAGTTAGTAACTCCGTTGTTAAGTGAATCTGGCTTCCCCATTGACTTTGCTTGTCAGAAGGTTGCAAAAGGTGATCGCATGACACCGGGACAGTGCAACCGTCATAAATATGAGTCAGCCAAGTGTCTCAATTTTGATCACGTGACCATGGGGATCACATAAGTGTGAAAAATGGTCATAAGTCATTGTAATTTTGAACGATCACGAAATGAACTGTGGTAAATCAAGGACTGCCTGTATAGTACTTTTAACACTGCCAGCTGCCCAGAGTTGTTTTGAAATGAGATGGGTGGCAAATACATTTAATAAATAAATAAATAAATATAATTCTGAATTATTTGTCTAGCAGAATGAACCCAGTAAGGTAGTTCATTATTATTTCCATTACTTCGGGTTGAGAGACAATGCCACATGAAAAATCCAGCTAGAGTCTGGACTTAAATTATAAGAACGATGAATACTTAAGTGTCCTATATATAGTATATATTTAAATAATCTGTGCTATTTAATTTTAGAAGTTTCAAAAGTTTCCATTTCAGTGGAATTGATGAAACTAAGCCAAGAGTTTTGCATAATTTCTTTTCTTTTTTTAAAAAAAAGGAAAAATTCCTGTTTTGTTGTTTTTTTAAGAAAGGAGATCATTACAAAGAGAAAATATGTACACGGTATGATCTATCTAACCACTAAGTATCTAGAACTAGATGATTAAGGTGAAGGTTTGTTTCCACTAGAATGGAGTTCTTCCTTTTTCACTTAATCATCTGGTTTGGCCCATAATAAAGGCTTATATAAGTGATGGTTGTGGGTTCACCCATTATGCTAAACAATGATTTGTTTAAGCATGGGTATTCTGTTTTGTCAGCTAAGACTTTCCTCTTGTATAACACAAACTGGGAGTTTAACCTCCTGTTCTCTTCCTTATTCTCTCTGAGGAAAGATGTCACTAAGTTAAGGGTGATTTGTTCAGTAAGCTATGGTATGCAAACTGGAATGACAGTATTTAATTTAATAATTTAATTTAATAATTTAATTTATATACCGCCCTTCTCCCGTAGGACTCAGGGCGGTGCACAGCATATTAAAACAGATACAAACAAAATACATCAAAAAACAAAAAAACCCCATAAAACCAAATTAAAAGCCAAATATTGGAAGCTGTGTGTCAATTAAAATTTTCTTAAAATCATCCCTACCTAA
>NW_015388436.1:232181-271632 GCF_001527695.2 Protobothrops mucrosquamatus
AAACAAAATACATCAAAAAACAAAAAAACCCCATAAAACCAAATTAAAAGCCAAATATTGGAAGCTGTGTGTCAATTAAAATTTTCTTAAAATCATCCCTACCTAAAATCCTCCCTAGGTCAGGCCCGTATGTATGAAATAGATTACAGTGACCTGATTTACACATTGTGCTGAGCCATAAGGCATGGTTTATAAACCAAAATGGCCAGGTACACATATGTGTTAAGCCTAGTCCCCCCAAAAAATCACATGATTTATTGCTGCATGTAAACCCAATCACTTATATCTGGAGCTTCCAAATTAATCCATCTATTATATCTGGAGCTTCCAATTTAATTGATACAAAAAGATCAAGTATCATTTATTATGTGCATGTGTGGATATGTGCTTCTATGAATAATAAATGAAGATGTCTAAATGCTTTAAGAATTCAAACATTAAAAATTCCACAATCAAGTGATCTGATAAAGGAACATTAATGCATTGAAGGGAAGATACATCTATCATTCTTTGGATTTCGACCTCGCCTGGATTTTGCAATTCAGTTCTCAGTTAACTACCCATTTAAAAGGATAGATTTTGAATGAAATATATTTAAACCTGTATAGTTCTAATAAAATACACTTATTTAAATATCAATATTTGTGTGGCTTAAATATTTTTTAGTGTGAAAAAGAGATGGAATGTACCAATGTACAGTATAAATGCATGTGGACTAATAACAGCTTGACTATTCTTTCCCAAAATGCAGGTGGAAACCAAATTCTCATGCTGAGAATTTCCCAGGAAAAAATAGGCATTTTAACTAAGGGACTAGGTTTCATAAGCATATGTCTTCATCCTTCCTTCCTAGTTTTGGTCTTGTAGCCACCTGCCTTCTTCCATCAGTAAGTTATTAAAGAGCAGTTCCTCAACTTCATGTCTCTCAGAAATTTTGCATTATAATATCTATTGTTCCTGAAAATTTGGGGGAATACTGGCTAGAGCTGATGGAGACGGCAGTCCTGAATTTCTGAAGGCTACTGATTTGGAGAAGTATATAGAGGTATATAGAAGCTGGTCTATAGCTGAGAGTAGTATATGACTCTTAAATATTCTATTCTGTACTGCCCAATTTTTCCTGTTATTAAATGAACTGCACTTGGGTCTTTGCAGTCATCTTCATCTCTCTGGCCATGGGTAAGCAAACGACATACAATTATAGGAAGCCTATTTGAGTTTCCAGAGAAGCAATGAGATATAAAAGTAGTATATAAATAAGCAAGGATTGTGAAGATCCTTTTTGCCCCTAATCTGTGTTCCTGGGTTGGAGACTAAGGTAATACTTCAGTATTATCTGAAAAACTGAGCATGCCTCCATCTCTTATTCTTTATTTCAGACTCCCACAATGAGAAGGGAAATGCTGTTCCTCGCAGCACTCCATGCTGTACTCTTTGCTTCCATACAAGTCATGGCTCAAAAAAGGGAGAGAGGTGAGTCACGGTTAATTTAACCCTGCATGGCAGCCCGATAGATTAGAACGCCAACTTCTGTCTTTTTGCATTGGCGAGAGGAGTTATAGCAGGAAGCTCATGGAAAGCTAAGAGGTAAAGCTGTTCGTCTGTTAGAGAAGACCCCTGGAGAGAAGGGTTTGTCAAAACACCACTTGAAATCTTGGACAGCTGCACAAAGCACCATATGTTACGATTTCACTTCTAGCACACCTGGTGTAATAGGAGAGCAAAGATTAGACACTGGAGTTCATTTAGAAGTCCCCAGAAACTACAGGGGGATGAGAGTTCATGTGTGGAGTTGACTATGGCCAGGTTTATTTTTCACAACTTTGTGTATTTGAAAGCATTTTCATAGAGTGTAATTTAAAAAAAAAACACCAGTTACAGAACATACCTGGTACACAGTTCTTAATTTTAATTTCATAACAGCTATGCAGTGGGAGGAAAGGAACACTGCTATTTTTTCTCTCCTCAATGTTACAAATTTTCTAGCCATTTAATATTAGTAATTGCTTTGACTGAGCGGGGGTGATGGTGGGTAATTTAGGGATAGGAAACCTCTGATCCTGGACCTAATTTCAGAGGCCTTGATAAACATTTTCCTCCCGTCCTTGCAACCTGCTGCTTGGAAGAGAGAACAGAGGGTGTTATAAGAAAGAGTGTAGCTGTTCCCATTCACAGCTAGCTTTAACTGTGTCATACATGTGGTCTTCCGAAGAGATCTCATCTGAAGGAATGCAGCTCACAATAGAAAAAAGTTATGCATTTCTGCAGTAGGGGCATTGAATTGATGACTCTAATGATTTTATTTGCTAAGGCTTAGTCATGACTCACTACTTCCAAACTGAATCATGATGTTGTGATTGTAAATCAAAGACTATCTGTAGTCTTCTCACACTAGTTATTAAGCCAAGGCTTTTTCTATAGTGTAATGACTTCTATGATCAAATCAGTTATGGACTCAATGTATGAAGTGCGCAAAAGCTGTAGACCTTTTTGAATAGGAATGATTCAGTCTGGCTCTGTGGGATTAAAGGTTCAAGCTAGTATATAACTGTGTGTAGACCAAGCCCAGCTTGTGCTGTTCTTTTGCCTTGTAATATAAATGGATGGAGGGGATCCACTGATGAACATAAGCTTTCTGATCAGTTGATATTGCCTTGCAGTGATCTGCACCAATGTGTACCTGGCTGACATTGTATTCCTGGTAGATGGATCCTCTAGCATTGGCAGGGGAAATTTCCGCATGATTCGATCCTTCATGGAAGGACTGGTTGTTCCTTTTATCAATGTGGTGGGTGCGAATGGGGTACGTTATGCAGCTGTGCAGTACAGTGATGACCCCAGGTGAGTCCTAGTCTTCTTGCTTTTAGTTTTACTCACTTTAGGGGAATTCTTGGAGAACATCTGTATTACTGACTTGGATAATTAAATAGGGCTGCTATATTCCAAGACATAATTTCACTAAATACTAGATGCTGGAATCAATCAGTTTGCCTTCATGGCATGTAGAATTCTTTGAGTTTTCTAGGTGGCCACAATTGGGAATATGATGTTCAATATATTAGATAGCCTGCCTTCCCCCAGACTGGTGCCATGCAACCTGGGAGTTGAACTCAATGCTCCCTGAAAGATACTGGTCTGGGGAAGATTAAGATGTCAAACACCAAAGAACTGTTAACTGGTTTCATTTACAATTAAAACTCTATTTACTTTTAACTGTCCAAAATAACAGAATAACAGAGTTGGAAGGGACCTTGGAAGTCATCTGGTCCAATCCACTGCTCAGGCAGGAAATCCTATACCATTTCAGACAAATGGTTGTCCAATTTCTTGTTAAAAAACCTCCACCCACAACTTCTAAAGACAAGCTGTTCCATTGGTTTATTGTTCTAACTGTCAGGAAGTTTCTCCTTAGTTCTAGGTTGCTTCTCTCTTTGGTTAGTTTCCATCCATTGCTTCTCGTCCTGCCTTCAGGCGCCTTGGAGAATAGCTTGACTCCCTCTTCTTTGTGGCAGCCCCTGAGATATTGGAACACTGCTATCATGTCCCCCCTCGTCCTTCTCTTCATTAAACTAGACATACCCAATTCCAGCAACTGTTCTTATTATGGTTTAGCCCAGGGATCACCAACTTGTGGGCCAGGGGCCACTACCGGGCTGTGGCCTGCTGGCCACTGGGCCACAAAACAGGCTGCCGAGGGCACACACTCACCCCACTCATGCTAGTGCCACCACCATGCAAACGGGCACTGCGTGGCAAAAATGGGGCACTGCGTGGCGAAAACGGGATGCTGTGTGGCGAAAACAGCATCGCACGGCAAAAACAGGTGCATGGCAAAAATGCAGCGCCACATGGCAAAAATGGGTTGGTGCTAATGGCCGCATGGCAAAAATGGGAGATGCTAGTGAGTGTCACATGGCTGCTAGCACTGCCCCGTTTACATCACATGCGCTCGCGGCCCGTTTGTGTGTGTGCGCATGTGCGTAAAATGCTTCCCCCTCTCTTTCCCTCCGGTCTGCCAACCGAGAAAGGTTGGAGTTCTCTGGTTTAGCCTCTTGACCCCTATCCCTTATTCCTGAAGGATGACCCTCAAAATAACCAGCCTGCAATTCTCAAGAGAAGGAAAAATATTTATCCTCTTTCTTTATTCTATTTGCGGAGTAAATCTATTTGATTAGAAAATGTGCATTGAGTAACATATTGGGCACAAAAGGGGCTGCTGTTTGTGTCTATGTGTGTTTGTGTGTTTGTGTGTGTATATCTTGTACATATTCTCGAGATTTATGTTCACTGTAAAGACAAACAAAACTGCATTCATGACATATTATTGCCTGTTACTTGTTAAAGGAGCCAAGTACTCTATTTATAACATTGAAAAGCTCCCAAAAAAACCTCACAGAGATTGATTTAAAAAAAACCCTACAAAAATCAGTTATAGAGCAGTATTCTGAGAAATACTTTCTCTCACCTGATGGACTTTCAAATAATTTAATTTTGTTCCGATTCCAGGACTGAGTTCAAATTCTCTGACTTTCTCAATGGAACAGAAGTGATACAGGCTGTCCAAGAGATAGCCTTCAAGGGTGGAAATACTCGCACAGGAGCAGGCCTGCGTTATGTAGCAGATAATTTATTTGGGGCCAGTCAGCTCCGGCCTAGCATTCCAAAGGTACGGTGAAAACATTTTCTGCCCCAGCAGAAAGGGAAGGGAGTGGCCAGGGAGTCCTGGGCATAATCTTACAGGTTTTGTCAATTCTTACAGCCATTTTTGGTCTCTTATAATATTGGAAAGTCATGTTTTTCAGTGGAAGTATGACCTTCTGCTTCCTGAATGTTGAATGGATGTAGCACTTAAACCTCAACTTTTTTTAACTTAAAGGGCTGTATGAGCAATATCTGTCCTATTCTACTTTCATCATGTAAGCAAAACACCCCATAAGGAACATTTAAACGCTACATATTATTAATAGACCAACATTAAAAAATAACTCTTACTGGTGTTCTGAAATAAGGGTATTGGTTCCTAGAAACACGTTTAGCAGTCTTGACCTTTATTTCTGCCTCAGCCATCTAACTGCAGCTGGTCAGGCTGAGCATACACTGAGCAGTTCTTCAAAAAGAATTGACCGTAAGTCTTTGGGCATTTGTATGTCTTATTATTGCATTTTCTTTTCCCTTAGATCTGTATTCTCATTACTGATGGAAAGTCTCAGGATGAGGTTGAGCAGACAGCCTTAAAACTGAAGAATCAAGGCATTAAAGTCTTTGCTGTGGGTGAGCGATCTTGCCATGTAGGATGGGTATCAAATAAGGACAAATTTAATGGGACGTTCTCCCTCCGCACCAGCCACTAGTTCCCATCACCTCCCCCTTGTTGTTAACTGTTTGCTGAAAGAAAAACATATTGTATGGGTGGTATGTGAAATGCATAAACCAGTTCCTACTTGCCAGATTAGGGATAGGTGAGATTGGGAACATTGCAAGCACGGGATGGGCCCTCTAGGTTTATTAATCCTGGAAACCCTCCCCTCTCACAGACTTTGCTTGTGTCTCCAATAAGCCTGGGGAAGTCTGCACTTGCAAACTGAGAATTCAGTTGTACAACTATAATACAGCTCTAAGGCTAATTGTTACAGAAAGTAATTGTTTATCAGTGCGTTGTTCTTGATGCATAGATACATATTTTTCCAGAGTAGAATTTAAAATAAACAAAAATTAAAAGCAAGTGAAGTGCTTAAAAAAAGATGGCCATGTCAACACAAGTCAACAGAAACACAAGTACTATTTTTGCAGGAGAAATCCCTTGAAGATCATTGCTTTTATTAAATCAACTCAAAAGCCACAAAAATGTACAGGCTTTCAAAATCTCCACATTTCTTCATCAAGCAAGATATTCATCTCACCACCCGATTATGAAGACATTGCCATTTTAATATCTTTAATAATGCTTCTTTTCCAATCTTTCCACGTTCTTTTTTTTATTGCCCACTGAAGAAATCTCAAAGGGCAGGGCGAGAAAATTACAGTACATGCATTTTTGGCATTTGCCTAAGAAAAACATAGTCCTAATATGGATTTCAAATTACAAATGTTTGTGTATAATATATGTGTGGAAGCATGTTTTTCTTAGCAAAACCATAGAAGACTTCCAGTACTTTCCAAACATTTTTTTGAAGGAGGACAAAATACCTCCCCAGAGAGCTTGGAGCAACTGTTACTGTTTTCCACCAAGTTTCTGTGGTGGAAATTTTGCATGTTTGGATTAAAAACAACTAGGACAAGAACTGACAGAGCTTAACTGGTCTCAACTGTTCTTTAGGGCAATAGACTGGAGTTTTTCCTAGCCCTATCTAAAGATGTTGGGTACTGAAGTGCATCCAAAAGATGTGCCCTTCCAGGGAACTCAGGTTATAGTAGCTTTCCAAATTACAAGGGTTAAATCCGGTTTATAGTTTCAGAAGGCCTCCATATGTTTTGGTTTAAGGCTTCATGTTTCTTCCCTTTGGTCAAGTTGGCCAGGGGGTTGATGGGAGTGGAATCCAAAATGTCTAAGGATGCCAGTTTCTCAATCTCAGTTTAAATAATGGCAAAATTTACCTTAGTGATCAAAGCCCAGTTTATTCTGAGAGTTGCTCCCAGTGTGAAAAAGACTGAGTGCCACAAGAATATAGCAATTATTTAAAGGAGGATCGGAGCTGAAGCAGGGTGCTTCTTTTTTCTCTCCTTCACCCAGGTATCAAAAATGCAGACCGGAAGGAGCTTGACCGAGTGGCTTCCACACCCACAGAAGATTATTCCTTCTATGTTACTGATTTTAAAATCCTGGCATCCCTCCTGCCACTGGTGTCACAGAAGGTGTGTGCCAGCACAGGAGGCATCCTCCAGACAATAGGTAAAGGATTTGGAGGACTTTGGTGTTCAGTTTGATATGCTATATAGCTTTCGGAACTTTCCCTTCAGTGAACATCTGAATTTTGTTCTTCTCTTCTTTCCATGGAAACAATATTGGAGGAGCCTTAGGTCAGGGCCACTGATCCCATCTTATTGTTGATTTGATTTGACCCAGCAAGTGGATAGCATTCCATCTTTCCATTACAGGCCCCAGGCCCCACTGATGTCAATGCTGTCACTCTTCATTTGATAGATCCTTTCAGTTTTTCTGAAGTGCTTAGCCTTTCTTTTCTATGTCTACAACTGTCTGGAATGGTCTGTGTCAACAATAAACCTAATTTATGTTGTCCTCTCTGCTTTTTCTTTCCCTAAGGTGCCTACAATGGTCCTTCCAACCTGGCCTTTGTGGAACAAGGAACAGACATGCTAAGGATCCGTTGGACAGCAGCTGGTGGTCCTGTAATTGGATATAAAGTCCAGTATGTACCGTTGACTGGCCTGGGGCAACAAATCATGTCAGAAAGGCAGGAGGTGAGTACTTTTTATAGTGCAATCCTCATGTTTTCTGAGAAGTAAATTTAGCAATGTTCAGCTATAAAACAGGGCAGTTTTAATGTGGCAGATACATATGTGCAAAACATTCATTATTGGGGAATTCTGAATTGTCCTGTTTTTCATTCAAGACCACATTCCGGGGCTAACATAGCAGTTTTCTAGAAGTGAAACTTCTGGAATAAGAAGTGGTTTGTGGCCTTCTGTGGGTGACATTTCTCAGGATAAAATATTATGCAAACAACTAATGTGGGGGTAAGGTCCTTATTGGTCTGAAAAGAGGTTGAAGGTACATTATCAAGGTCATGCTATATTAATGGCATTCCCCCTCCAAATTAAAACAACAACATAAACACTAACTGGCTTGGTCTGTTTTCAAACCAGCTCATGTTCCAGAGTGCTCTTTTAGTTGATACACATTGTTATAGTTGACGTAATAATATTGACTTTTTGTTTATAAAAAAGGATGAAAGGTCCAGTGTCCACCCTGCATTCTAAGGGAGTTGTCTCATCACTTTATCTTTTCAAGAATGTAGCTTATTTCTTGAGCTAGTTACCCTATCAGATTCCTTTGACCATCACCCAGTTCTTATTTACTTAAAGTCCTTTTGGCTATATAACAGAGCTATCATTTTCTTGTGTGTCTTTGTGTGTGTATATTAAAGTATTTGACAATAGAAGAGACAAACCTGGGGAGTGATATTTTGATGAATTTAGGTGATAATGAAGCAGGGGGTTGGCCAGCTTTGATCACTCTGTTATTCTGTCTAAAGTTTAAACAATAACTCCATCTAATAAATTGCGATCAACACTTTAGTGCAAGGAATGTGAAGCGAACATGTGACATGATTTGCAAGTAGTATAAAATGAACATTAAACATGTTAGAGGATTTGCAAGCAATATGCAGTAAACACAAGATGTGTAAAGTATTTTTCTTTTTTTATTTGCCTAGAAGAGGAGATTTTTATTTTTACATAAAGCATTAACGCAGTTTTGAAAAAAAAGGACATTTTATTTATTCCTAGTAAAATTAATTAGCTTTAGTATTGTAGTGATAAATTTTTATCAGATTAATAGTATAGAGGTAGGAGTTAAGTACTACTTGTCCCTCCTCAAGCCATTTTTATTTGAGAAATACCAGAAATAGTAGAATGTAAATTCATACAGATGGTATTTACATATGTGATTAGATATGGTGGCAATTAATGAGTAGTAACAGATTCATTCTGGATACTAAACAGATCAGTGTGGGATCTGGTGAGACAAGCACTGTACTTCGTGGCTTGAAAAGTGGGACAGATTACCTGGTCACTATTATAGCTCAGTATGCCAACCGCATTGGAGAATCAGTTTCTGGCAAAGGACGGACAGGTGAGTAATAAGCCCATCTTTGATGTACTGAGATTCTGTAATTCCTTTGACATTTCTTGATATACCTCCTTTTAAAATTCCTCCCAAATAATTCCAGAATTTGGTGCCTTCAGATTTCTTGGGTATAAACTCCCATTTGTGCTTCTTTTGGTGTTTGTGTAGCCATATCATGTATAATATTTAGAATTTACAGTTAGGACATTTCTGTGAAATAGTTCAGGACATAGCCACGGTTTTTTGGTTGAAGAGTCGGAGAGCTGGTGAATAAGTTGATGGCTATCTTCTGGGAAGCCAGTAAAAGCCATAATAAAAAGTCTGATATTGTCATGAATTTATGTCTGAGAAACCCTGCTAATACAGGAATTTAAAGTCTTTTCCATTGTGGCATTGGAGTCCTAAATAGCCTCCAGGGCAAGTATGTATTCACCATCTCTTTTCCTAGCATTTGGCTGATTCTGTCTATATCTTGGGCACCTGACCCGTGCATTCTTACAGGGCGTTATATTGCTTTTGAAGATGTTTTTATTTAGTTATCATGACAAGCAACTGAATGTATAGGTCCATGTATGTCATCAGGAGTTGTGCTCTACTCAAAACTAACTTCATATTAAAAATTAATGTATTAATTCATCATACAATGTGTGCTATTCCCATCAGAATATTTTCCCCCAATATACAGTGCATTCAGAAAGTATTCAGAGCCCTTCACTTTTGTCAATTTTGTTATGCTGCAGCCAGATTCTATAGTTGTTGAAATTCATTTTTTTTCTCTCATTAATCTACACTCAGTACTCCATAATGACAAAGTGAAAACAGTAATTTAGAAATATATGTAAATTTAGTAAAAAGAAAAAGCCCTGAAATATCACATTGGCATAAGTATTCAAACCCTTCACTCAGTACTTTGTTGAAGCACCTTTGGCAGCATTTACAGCTTCAAGTCTTTTTGGCTATGAAGCAACAAGCTTTGCACACCTGAATTAGAGGATTTTCTGCCAGTCTTTCTTGTAAATCCTCTCAAGCTCAGTCAGGCTGGATGACGACCATTGGTGGACAACCATTTTCAGGTCCTTCCAGAGATGTTCAGTAGGGTTCAAGTCAGGGCTCTGGCTGGGCCACTCTAGGACAGAATTGTCCCTGAGCCACTCCTGTGTTGTCTTGGCTGTGTGCTTAGGATGGTTGTCATGTTGAAAAGTGAACCTTCGGGCCAGTCTGAGGTCCTGAGTGCTGTGGAACAGGTTTTCATTGAGGATATCCCTGTACTTGGCTCCATTCAGCTTTCCCTCAACCCTGACCAGTCTCCCAGTCCCTGCTGCTGAAAAACACCCCCACACCATGATGCTGCCACCACCATGCTTCACTGTTGGGATGACATTGGGCATGTGATGAGCGGTGCCTGGTTTCCTCCAGACATAAGGTTTAGAATTGAGGCCAAACAGTTCTATCTTGGTTTCATCAGACCAGAGAATCTTGTTCTTCACAGTCTGAGAGTCCTTTAGGTGCTTTTTTGCAAACTCCAAGCGGGCTTTCATGTCTTTTGCACTGAGGAGAGGTGTCCATCTAGCCACTCTGCCATAAAGCCCAGATAGATGGAGGGCTGCAGCGATGGTTGTCCTTCTAGAACTCTGTCCCATGTCCACATAGGATCTCTGTAGCTCAGTCAAAGTGACCATTGGGTTCTTGGTCACCTCTCTTACTAAAGCCCTTCTTCCCCGATTATTCAGTTTGACCGGGTGAGCAGCTCTTGGAAGAGTCCTGGTTGTGCCAAACTTCTTCCATTTGAGAATTATGGAGGCCACTATGCTCTTAGGGACCTTCAATGCAACAGAAATTTTATTGTAGCCTTCTCCTGATCTGTGCCTTGCAATAATCCTGTCTGAGCTCTGCAGGCAGTTCCTTTGACCTCATGGCTTTTACTCTGCCACAGTATGCATTGTCAGCTGTGAGGCCTTCTATAGAGAGGTGTGTGCCTTTCCAAATCATGTCCAATCAATTTAATTTACCACCGGTGGACTCCAATCAAGGTGTAGAAAAATGTCAGCAACGATCAAGAGAAATGGGAGGCACCAGAGCTAAATTTCACGTGTTGTTGCAAAGGGTCTGCATACTTATGCCAATGTGACTTTTCAGTTTTTCCTTTTTAATAAATTTATAGACATTTCTAAAATTCGGTTTTCACTTTGTCATTATGGGGTACTGAGTATAGGTTAATGAGAAAAAATTTAATTTCAACAACTGTAGAATCAGGCTGCAGCGCAACAAAATTAACAAAAGTGAAGGAGTCTGAATACTTTCTGAATGCACTATATAGGTATCTAGGCTGCTATTGGGCTGAACCCCAGGAAATACTTCATGTGTGTTTTGAAACTACTGCACTGACTACAGAGCCATTTTAAGTATTAGTCAGAGTCCTGGGATTGATCTTTAGAGCCCTATACAGGTTTTGGACTTTGTGCTTAAGGACTGTCTTTTCTCACATGTGTCTCGTCTGCCCATTTTTATAACTTCCACTGTCTGATGTCAGATAGAAAGATTGTTCTGTAACACCCTGTTTGTAACCGCTAAAACCTTTTCATTATCCTGTATCATTTTCAAATGAGTTGCCAGCATAACCTTACAATGCCAGGTTTTCTGCAATCATGATCCTGCCAGCTTTCATTTGTTCCAGGCAGCCTAATGGTTGGAGTACAGGTGTTGTATTCCTGGTGTTCTGAAGTGAGTCTGGCTGGAAATGGCTTTGCCATTTTGCTCATGTAGTTCATTCCACTATGAGTGACAATGACTCCATCATAAATTCCTATTAGTATAAATTCTCTCATAACACAACGTGTCTGGGACTCACATGAAATGTGAATGTGAAGGACCCACCCCATTGATTCTTTATTTTCCTCACAGAGATTCCAATTCTTTGTTTTCCTTACAGAGATCCTGTCTGGAGTGACAAATTTTCGGGTGTTGGAAACAGGACCATATTTCCTCAGACTGTCCTGGACAGCTGATCTGAATGAAGCACTACAAGGCTACAGGCTCACTTATGTGGCTAGAGGTCAGTGCAAAACTTGACAGGGGTGATTTTGGGGGTTAGAAATGTTAAGTGTCAGAAGGTGCTAAGTATCAAAAAGCAATTAATTCAATTGCTTCAGGGAGTACTGGAGCTGAAGTGGAACAGGAAGTACATGGCTGGTGCTGCAGTTTCCTTTTAACCTCAACCTCCTTGGTAGTTCTTCATCTCCTGATTTACAGGGATGAGGGGAGAACAAGAATTGCTGTGTTTCTTTAGGTTATAATACTTGCATCTAGCAGAAAAGTGAGTCCTTCATCAGAATGAAGCATGTTGTCCGGGAGGGAGACAACTGTACTGTACACCCCTGTCCTGTAACAGCTCTTGTTTGTTGAGGATTGCAGACTTTAAAAGAACAAATTGAGTTGGAGAGAGGGTAACTTTATGTCCAGTCCCAACTGCTCCCAAGCATCAGTCTAACTACCAAATGCAGCGAGGGTCAGAATTCATGGTTTCTTGGGTAAGAAAATCCAGGCTCGGGAAAGTGGACCCTACTGGAATATTTACCTATTACTTGTTGTGATGTGCTTGTCAGAAGCTGCACCTGGAGATGCCTCACCTCAGCCTGCAGCCATGCTGGTGCTTATAGCCCTGGCAAGTCTCCCAGTGCCTCACCCAGTGTCTGGCCACACCTGCTGCCAAGGGAATTCATCTGCCTAGCAGAGAATGCTGGCCCTGTGGGCACCAAAATGAATGTTGATGAGATCACCACCAACTGTTGCTTTTGCTTGCGGCTTTGCTTGGTGTGACTCAATCAGAAAGAAAGCCTGGGCAAAAAAAAGGGTTCTGTAGCTGTCACTGTCATTTGTCTATCAATGCTCTCTAGATAGTTGTTCTAGAGTAAAAATGGTCTGTGTTAAAATGGTCTCCGTTCCTTGTTCAGCAGCTAAAGATCCATGTTCCATGCAATACTAAATACTCTGAAATAGAGGGTGGAGACATACATGGGATCAAATGGAAAACAAATGAGCCCAGTACGGAGATACATGTAAGCTGGACTCCTGTAGCTGCTGTATTACAAGGAAGTGTGGCCGACTTTCAGTCCTACAGACTTCAGCCTAGTTCCGTATAGCATGTGGCTTAATTTTCAAAGCTCTCAGAAAGGATCAGTTCAAATTTCTGTTAACTGTCTCATCCCTTCAATCCGCTATTGGGGAAAGACAGAAGAGAGTATCAGAAGAAAAGAAAGTAAGAAAAAGAGGAGAAATGAATTAGAGAGATTAAGACAAGGTCCAGCAAGAGAATGAATATTCTCCTTTACTTTTGGCTCTGACTTTATTAAGTAGTTTCTTTGAGTCCACCATGTGGCTGCTGGCCAACTGTGTATGTGTTCCTTCAAATCACTGTTGACTTCTGGTAACTGCCTGGCCAAGGTCTCTGTAGTTTTCTTGGCAAGATTTTTTTGGGGAAGTTATTTGCCATTGCCTTTTCCTAGAGCTGAGAGTAACTGTCCCAAGATCACTCAGAGGCTGGACTAGAACTCACAGTCTCCCAGTCACTTGCTTTCTAGCCTGATGCTTTAACCACTCTCAACTTGCATTTCCCAGAATGCTGGGATAGCTGGAAAACCTGTGGAAGATACAAGGTTGGGGAAGACTATTTTAAAAGGAAAAAACCCTCATTTACCAAGAATTTTGTTTTCCTGAATTAGTGATATTGTTCAGTCTTTAAATTTCAATGTTAAGAAATGAAGAATAAGTTCCAATAAGAATTTGAGCTGTAATTTTATCACCATTTTTAAGGAAGTAGCACTAGCCAGTGATCCTATATATTTCTTGTAGGTTTTTTATGTACATTTCTAAAATTATCTTTGTTTTTCCTTCTGAAAGGTGAAGCTCAGGCTGAAGAAGTGAACCTTGATGCCAGTTCTACTTCATTCTTGCTCAGCAACCTTCAACCTAACACTGACTATGTGATAACATTGCATCCGATCTTCCCACATCATACAATAGTGCCTGCTGTAGTTCGTAGTCGAACATGTAAGTGTCGCCTAAATTAAGGAAGCAGAGCTGCAGAGTTACAGAGTGCAGAGTGCAGGAGGGTGCCTGGGTGCCATGAGCAGGTACTACAGAGGATGGGGTGGATGCCACAGCAAGCACTGAGGAATATGAATGAGCGGGTGCATGCCATGGGCAGGTACTACAGAGAATGGAGGGGTGGACAGCTGCTTCAGGCAGACACTATGGAGTGCCGACGGATGAGTACTATGGGCAGAAGCAATGGAGCATAGGCGGATAGGTACCATGGATGGCCACTACAGAGTGCAGGCAGGCAGTGCCACACTAGGCATTATAGAGCATAGGTGGCAAGCAGGTGAAAAAGGGGGCATGGGAGAGACCTGTAGGAATGACTTGCAACCTCCTGCTCACTTCCCCCTTGACTTTGCTTGTGGGAAGCCAGCAAATAGTGATCACGTGCCTGTGGGATGCTGCAACTGTTTTGCAAGCCAGTTGCCAAGTACCTGACTCACAATCATGTGTCTGTTGGGACTCTGCAACAGCCTCAACTTTGAGGACTGTTCTCAAGTCCCCTCTTATTCAGCACCATCATAGCTTTGGTCACTGAACAAGTGGCTGTAACCCAAGTACTATCTGATTTGCCTGTTGTTAATCCAGCCCTGATTAGGTACCTAAGGAACTATAGACTTTCCAGTGTTTAGTTTATACATGAAGTAGGCTTTGAGAAATGTGAGGTGCCAGGATTGGGACTTTCTTGTCTTTATCTGGAATTCTTTTAGTAGTCTTTATAGTCTACTATAAAGATACTGATTGTGGGTATTATCAGCTAGTACAACCATAAAAACATCCATAACTTCATAACTTAAATAGGGAAATCATGCCTTTGCCTTTCATAATCTTGAAGCATAACTATTTAAATATGTGAATTCGGTGAGGAAATACAGCTCACGAAGAGTTGGATTCTAGGATTATTGATAATTAGATAGTTGAACCATCCTTCTGCTCATCTTGTTTGATTTTTCCTCTCTCTCTCTTTAGTGAATTTGGCAGGAATACAACAACTGAGTGCCCAGGACATCTCCTCCCAAGGGATGCTGGTGATCTGGAGGGGTGTGAGTGGAGTTACTGCATATCGTGTTACCTGGGAACTCCTCTCAGGTATATCTGTTCACTGGTACTTTTTCATGTTACATAAATATTTCTTCTCACATACCGAGTAAGACCCTGTTCTCCATTCAGACACTGAATGACAATTTTGCATTAATTATACTATCCAGTCAACAGACTGAAAACGATTTTCAAGATATCAAAACTTCCATTCTGAATAATGTTTTCTAATTAGACATCTATATTTTTTTTACTAATTGTTACAGTGAAAAAACAATGGAAACAGGATCACTTGATGGCAAATATAAATCTTGCAGACCTAAACAAGGCCTGAAAATAACTTGACTAGGCTCTAAATAGCATTATAATATTACACAAATAGGAACTATATATACACACACACACACACAAACACACAAATACAAACAGGAATATAGAAAGGCACAAACTATATGGAGCAAGAATTTCTTTTTAAAAAAATGTATTTAGCATTATATTCTTATAATATTTAATAGTATTACAAAATACACCTACACACTCTATCCACATGTGATAAATTAATATATCTTTTAGAAGGGAGGTGGTCCTGATATGCATGATTTTCCAATCTAAGTACACTTTTACAATAATTTTATAGGCTGCTGTGTAATTTAGTTATAGGTTTATCCAGAAATCACTATAAGTCAAGCTGCAAAATTCAAGAAAGACACACGGAGTTATTTCTAAGCAATTTCCTTTATTGCTCCTCACCTATAGATAGAAATATTGCCAAATTAAAGCAACATTGCATCATTATACATTGAGAACTTCTAGGGAGAAGTTATCTTTTTCCCAACCAAGCAATGTAAAATCCAACAAGACCTGATTATGAGTCTTAGATGGGAGTGATGACACCCATCCACAATTCAAAATTTGAAAGTGCCAGATTTGAATTCTTAAATGTTTCAATAAAATGTCCAAACCCCTGTGATTTTTCTTTTTGCAAGAAATCTGTACTCCTTATTTAGAATACTTTCAAGTTAATACAATTAGTTTCCCACTTAATTAATAGATTAAGAAGTTAGGAGTAGTATTAAAAGGCTACTGTATCTAAAAAGACGTTGTATATTTGTGGTAATGACAATGTCTACAGGAAATATGACTTCTAATGACATAATGAGAAGTGAAGAATTAAGGATCTCTTGCTGAATGTGAAAGGAAAGTAATAAAGGTGGTTTGCTGCAATTCAGCATGTGGTCATGTAATTCACAAATGCATGTTTTGTATGGATAATAGCTAACAGCTCTGTTGCATTTTGCTTTGTATTTTGAAATTTCTTAGGTCAGGGTCGTCAAACAGCTGATGTGGATGCCAGCAAGAATTCATATTTGTTAACTAGGTTGCAGCCTAACACTGATTACCTGGTATCTGTTGCGCCATTCTATGGACAGGTAGAAGGTCCCAAGGCTTCTATTAGGAGGAGAACAGGTATGCGCACTTGCTGATGATTATTTTATTATATTACTAGTGGTACTACAGTTAGTATTGCTTCTGCTGCTATTACAATAACCACCACTGCAGGTAAAATAGGTCCACTGGTATAATTGTTAGCATTCCATTTATGAGCTAGTTTATAGTATAATAATTCAGTTAACTATGAAGATATCAAACATGAAAATTGGTTTACAGAAGTTTTCTGATTCAAGTTTAAAGATGGTGTACTCTTTATCAAGTATTCAAGTGGGGAGAAAAAATGCAACAGATATTATGTGGTAATTATAGGTATGTTCAAGTCAATATATGAATGTTATTTATGTAGCCCATCTTTAGAAAAAGTGCTGGGATTTCCTATAATAGTAAATTTTGATAAAGATTGTTACTTTTTTTTCCTCTTTGAATAAACTTGTCCCATATTAATTAGGCATGGATCCAAAGATTGTAATAATTGAGAGGCTATTAGTATTTTTCCTAATCATTCACAATTTTACAATTTATTTTTGTTACTCTTAGAAATAGCCCAGATTCTTAGGACTATTGCTGTTGAACCAACATCAATTAAAGTTGCCTGGAATATCATTCCTAATGCTCGTGGGTATCGTCTGGAGTGGAGAAAAGCAACAGGTAGGCTGGCTAAATTTCTGCAATGAGTAGTAGGAAAGGGATTGTGGACACTTATAAATGTAATGTTGAGAATCTGTTCCTTTCCCAGTCAGTTCCAAATATTTCTAGGATATCCTTTTGGAGAAGTTTCTATATACAGTAGTTTCCTTTTCTTTTAAGGTAAGTTTTAGAATAAGCTTCTCTGACCTGGTATCCTCCAGCATGTACTATTATAATTCCGTACCTTATCTAAGAAAGGCAAGAGGTGAGGGGAATATTGGCTTAAAGAGAATGGTTGTTGCAAAATTTGGTGACCTGGATCTCAGTAGTAAATGAGACTAAAGAGGCTGAGATGGACTATTTTTGTTCTATGTTATTCCCATACATTTCATGTTCAAAGTTACCATGTTTCATTTTGGTGATAAATTATAAATAGTATTTATTTTTTTAAAAAAAAATCATTTGAATGTTTCTATTTCCCCTTAAAATGCACATTTTAAAATAATTGCCTCTCAAAATATGTATCATAATGGCTTTTGATACATTACGGGGAATGAACTATGATTATGCCTTAATGTTGAAGGGAATTGAAAGTTAGGCAATGATTTAGTTCTAGTATTTATGTCAGAATAGTGAGAGGTAGGGATAATACCCATTTGTTTTCAAATCCATAAAGATCAGTGCTAATTGCTATCTTGTATTGATTTCAAGGAGTGGATTCTCCCAAGACTATCTCTCTTCCCACCAATGAGAACAGCTACACTCTGAGTGACCTGCAGCCAAGCACGGAATATCATATCACCCTCTACACTTTGTATGATGGAAAAGAAGTAGCAACCCCAGTTACTATTTCAGAGACAGGTGAGTAAGAGGAAATTCATGCTCCCTTTAATTCAGCTAGTCACATTCCTGGCTGAGCTTTTGGTTCTCACATCATCTTTGCTGAATTCAAAATTTCTCTTTTAGGAGTGGCCCCTTCAGTGGGAGCCATCTCCAACTTGAGGATCATCGAGACCATAGGAAACAGAGTCCGGCTATCATGGCTAGGAGTCCAAGGAGCCACAGAATATAAGATTGTAGTACGCAATATGCAAGGTGAGCACACAGGAGCAGCTGGTTGATAGGAGTGGCGGCTTGCTGAAAATCCAGAAGTATCCATTGATGGGAGCAGATGGAAGAGCAGAAGTGTACTAAAAGGAGAAGAAGAGCAAAGCCTTTCCAAATGTCTTTGGAGATTCTCAGTCATCCAAGTCATGGTTGTCCCAAAAGCACCCTTGTGCTTTTTTCAAGAGGCAACTGGACTTCCTTGTTTTTCTTTGAAGACGTTTCGCTTCTCAGCTCTGAAGAAGCTTCTTGGATGAGAAGCGAAACGTCTTCAAAGAAAGACAAGAAAGTCCAGTTGCCTCTTCAAAAAAACACCTTTGGGGCAAAGCCTTTCCAAGCAATAAATAGAGTATAGTCCTGAGCATCCCTCTTTTTTTCTATTTTTCTTGGTTGAACAGCATTTTCTGAAGGGAAATTTTCTTGAAAGTTACAGAATCTTGATAAAACATCATCTCTAATCATTTAAGTAGTGCTTCTCAAACTTTTTCCTTTGTTGCTCAAAGCCACTTATCAAAAAGCCTTTTTTATCCCATGTAAGTAAAACATTTTAAGTCAATTTAAATGTCCCTATTGTGATTAGACAATGGGTTCATGTGTTACGTAAAGAGAAACCACTTTTACCAATTTTAGGTATTTAACTCAGGTTTGGGAACCACTGATCTAAAGAGTTTTAATGATGTACTAAAGAACATTAATGCAAGCACCCTCAAAACGTATTCAAGTTACCAGCATTGAGAGTGTAGAGATGGTACCTGGGGGAGAATAGAAATAATAGAAATAGAAATAGAATACTTTATTGGCCAAGTGTGGTTGGATACACAATAAATTTGTCTCCAGTGGATAAGCTCTCAATGTACATACAAGTAATAGTGATAAATCATGATTATAGGCAACATAAAAATACATTCATCATAAATCATAAAATATAACACTTCATCACATATCATAAGATGCAACACTTAGTGACAGTCATAGGATATTAGCTAAGCAAACAACATAAATCATACTAGGATAATAAATAAAACAATATAAATTGTAAGATACAAGCAACAAAGTTATAGACATAAGAAGATAAGGATAGATAATAGGAAAGATGAGGAGAATAATAGTAATACAGCTTTACTAAGTAGTTTGACAGTGTTGTAGGAATTAGTTGTTTAGCAGAGTGATGGCCAGGGGGGAAAACTGTCCTTATGTCTAGTTGTTCTGGTGTGTAATGCCATATAGCGTTGTGTTGATGGAAGAAGTTGAAGTAGTTTATGTCCAGGATGTGAGAGGTCTGTAGATCTTTTCACAGCCCTCTTTCTTGCTCGTCCAGTATACAAGTCCTCAATGGAAGGCAGGCTGGTAGCAATTGTTTTTTCTGCAGATCTAACTATCCGTTGAAGTCTGTGCCTGTCTTGTTTCGTTGCAGTGCCAAACCAGACAGTTATAGAGGTGCAAATGACAGATTCAATAATTCCTTTGTAGAACTGTATCAGCAGTTCCTTGGGCAGACTGAGCTTTTTGAGTTGGCGCAGGAAGAACATTCGTCGTTGTGCTTTTTTTGATGACATTTTTGATGTTACGTGTCCATTTTAAATCTTGCGATATTATAGAGCCTAGAAACTTGAAGGTCTCTACTGTTGATACTGTGTTGTCTACTATTGTAAGATGTCGTAGAATAGTAGGGTTTCTCCTAAAATCTACTATCATTTCTACAGTTTTGAGTGTGTTCAGTTCAAGATTGTTCTGGCTGAGAATAAGACTGAAAAGTTAAAATCAAAATTATATGTGATGGATCAAAGGCACTTTAGAATTATGGATTGATTTAAGGATTAAGATTTAGAGTTAGAAGTAAGAGAAAAATGGGTGATTATTAGAATATATATTTTAAATAGATTAAGAATGTATTCTTTGGAATAATAGGTTTATTTGTATGAAAACTATTATGTAATGGAATGAAGAAAACTGAAGAGGCATTTTAGATTTGGATTGATTTAATAACTAATTGAGTATGTTAAATTAGTAAGATGATGTTCTTGTCTGATAATATGGACGTTATTAGGTATGATAATTAACTGGATGAAATTTGAATTTGGCCCAATGGGCTGAAATGATTTAAGGTCTGATATTATTTTGTTATTTTGTTATCTTAAAGAGATTGATTGATGGATGGATTATATATGTATAGGATAGACTAATATTTTACTTTAATTAGGAGATATATTGTGTAGTGGAAGAAGAAATGAATGAGATTTGTGATAAAATTAAGGATTTAAGAGATTGAGATCTAGAATATATTTGGAAGGGATACCTGAATTGATAATTTCTTTCTTTAAAGTCAAATTTGATTATGCTAATTGTAAATTCACAATGCTCTAAAACAGGTTTAGAATTTTTAGAAACTTAAATTAGAAATGGATTATCTTAAATGTATTAGGTTAATTGAGGGAAATAGAGAGGGAATATTTAATGTATTGATTTGAGTTATTCATATATGGTTTTATTTCTGGATGTTTGATTACCCCAGCACCACAGTGTGTCTTAAGCACTTTGTTCTAAGAATCAAACAACCAATAAAATTTGTTGTTGTTTTTTAAAAAAAGATTATTCTGGTTGCACCACAAGGCTAGTTGTTCAATCTGCCATCTGTATGCAGATTTGTCGTTGTCTCGAACGAGACCAATCACTGTTGTATCATCTGCAAACTTCAGTAATCGAGGGATCTTTTGAGATGCAGTCATTGGTATAGGGTGAGAACAGAAATGGAGAGAACACACAGCCCTGGGAGGGGGCTGTACTAATTGTACAGGTATCTGATGTGATTTTGCCTAGCTTCACTTGCTGCTTCCTGTTTGTTAGAAGGCTTATGATCCACTTACAGATGTGGTCAGCTACAGCTAGCTGATTTAGTTTAGTAAAAGAATATCTGGAATGATGCTATTAAATGCCGAGCTGAAGTCTACAAAAAGGACCCTTGCATAGGTCTTTGGAGATTCAAGATGTTGTAGGATGTAGTGCAGAGCCATATTAACAGCATCATCTGATGATCTGCAGATCTGTGGTGGTTTTCAGGTGGGCCAGCACTAATCTTTCAAAGGTTTTCATAACTATGGATGTCAGAGCAACTGGTCTGTAGTCATTAAATTCTTTGATGGAGGGTTTCTTTGGCACTGGAATGATAGTAGAGCATTTGAAGCAAGAAGAAACATAGCACATCTCTAGTGATTTATTAAAGATGCAGGTGAAGATGGGAGCCAATTGGTCAGCACAAATTTTCAAGAAAGAAGGCGTTGTCTGGGCCTGGTGCTTTTCCAGGCTTTTGTCTGTGAAATAGACTTTGCACATCATTTTCTTTGATCACCAGAGGTGGGGGGCCCAAGGGGATGGGGTCAGTTGTAGGAGGTTTGGCTGTTGTTGGTGCATCGGAGATGGGGATGGTGGAGGTAGGTGACAACACTGAGATGATTCACATCTAAGTAAAACTAGAAGAGTATAGCAAAATAAATCTTTTGTTGAAAGCTGAAGTGATTTGTTTGTGAGAAATTAAACTATTAGTTTATCCTCTTCTCTCTGTCAGATTCCTGCCTCTTTGTAGCCTGATGCTGTGATCACAAAATCTAAGATTTGTTTTTATTTGAATTAGAAAGCCACAATTATGAGTTCATGGTCACAAATATTGTGGTTTCTGCTGTAGATGGCACTGAGAGGGTTCGACGTATCCCAGGTTCCCGGACCACAGAGGACTTAATTGATCTGCAAGATAATGTCTCCTACGTGGTTCGTGTGTCAGCTCTTATTGGCAGTCAAGAGGGCAGTGCTGTTCCTCTCAACATCCGGATCCGTAAGTGTGTTAACCCTGTCTCTATGCTCCACTGCCTCTTTTGCTGTCTTGTTCCCCACACGGAATCACTTTTGGAATTATTCACCTTCTGATTTTTTAATAAAGAGAATATTTTTGTCCTCAGATAATGTACTTAGAGCAACACTATAGGGGAGTAAAACGAGGAGACATTGTTATTACAGTTATTTGAGTGGGCATGTTTAAAAAAGAGCCAGAGGTTTGTCTCTTTGTTTCAAGAACTTATTCAACTGTTTCTCTCTATAAGCCCAAGCCATCTATTACATGCTTCCAGTTAATCCTACTTTCTGTCCCATCTGTGGCAGGACCACCATTAGTGGCCAGCGTATCAAACCTGCGCATGGTGCCAGTGGGAGTGGGTCGCATTCGGCTGCTGTGGACTCCTGTTCCCAGGGCTACAGCTTATAAACTGGTGATTATCAACACTCAGGGTAAGGACCTTCTGCATGCCTGGATAATTCTGATGCAAGAGGATTCAAGCTGTACAAAGCAGAAAAGGATCTAGTGAAGAAAAAAGGGGGGAGATCTCATTTTTCAAGTGGGACTATAGAAGAGTCTGTCTGTCTATCTGTTTATCTTCCTCCCTCCCTTCCTCCTTCCTATCCTGCTTTATTCTGTATCACTCGAGGATGCATACATAAATGCTCCCTTCTCCCGTTTCCCCCAAAACAGCAACTCTGTGAGACAGGCTGAACTGAACAGAGTAACTGGCCCCAAGAAGAAAAGCAGTTGATAAAAGGAATTTGAAACAGGGAGTCACTTGGAGAAGAAGCAAAAGGAGAGAAAACAGCAGAGTTAATTGGAGTTCTTTAAAGGTCTCAGTCTAAGAGAAAAGGGGGGGGAATGAAGTCAAAGGTTAGATGAGTGATTACGGGGTATAGCTTTCATCCAGTAAGGAATGGGGGAAATGGCATTAGTGGCCACTGACCATGATCTTGAGCTGTGAAAGCAGTGCTTACTGTTTAAGTGTTACCATTAATTATACTGTAGTTATTTGTGGTTTCAGTCCAGCAATGTTTACATTTAGCGTGGATATACCGTATATTCTGGTGTATAAGACGACTGGGCGTATAAGACGACCCCCGACTTTTGAGAAGATTTTCAAGGTTTAGAAAGTCGTCTTATACGCCGGAAAATACGGGTAGATGAGAAAAAATGAACTATTCTTTCAGAAGTCCTCAGTCAATGACCTAGTCCAGGGGTAGGCAACCTTGGCTCTTTTATGACTTATGGACTTCAACTCCCAGAATTCCTAAGCCAGCCAAGGTTGCCTATCCCTGACCTAGTCCAACAACTTTCAGGCAGTTGAAGCAAGAAAGCATTGCCCAATTTCACCACCTTTAGGGCACTGTGGGAAGTAGAAAAGCTACGCAAATGTTAAAGAGGCGAGGAACACATTTCTTTGCCTTAGTGCTTGACCTCAGCATTGCGACAACTTGAAGGCACTTTCAAGTTCCTCGCTAAGGCTCCTGGGCAAAGTCTTTCTGGAAGAGAGCTTGTTTAGTCAAGAAGAGGGAGCCCCAGCATTGCACCACAGCCACGGGTGCCAATCCGCTCTCCTTGTCGTCTGCCTCTCACACGGGCAATTGCGAATTTCTCCAGCAGCAAAGAGATGAATGGAAGGAGGCAGCGCTTCCCAAAGGCGCCAAAATGACAGCTGGGCAACCATTGCAGCCATGGTAACAAGTGGGGATCCGCCTCTGGCCACACAACGCGCATGGCCTCAGGTAGCGGCTCTGACCAGGACCCTGAACTGATCAAGGAAGTAGCTGCTGGGAAGACTAGTTATTAGCACTACCGCAGCCTGCTGTAAAGAGGCTTTCCCCGGAAATCGGCTGCAAGTCAAGCAAATGGCCGAGCAGGAGACTTCCCTCCCTCCTCGGACGCACCTTGAGTAAATCCAGAGGGTGCGTGCAGCACGCAGCCCCACAAGAGTGGTACTTCGGGGGCAAGAGGCCCCCGAAGTACCAGCAGGACACGCGTTTCTCTGCCATCCTGCCAGCGATACGTGCGTTCGCTGATCCCTCCCCTCCACCTTTGGGATCCGGCAGCCCAGCCTCCGCTCCACACCCGACCGAGAACCGAGGCAGCCTTAAACGTGCAATGCTGACAGCGACGGAGAAGGAATGCTTAAAAGAGCAAACGTGAGGCCAAAGGTGCGCAGCTGCAGTAGGGGCCAGATGTTTCCCGGGGTTATATTGGTTCCTGGCCGGGCTTCTCTTTCACGGAGGGAGTCACACTTCCAGGATTATTGTCATTAAAGTCTAAGAAGGCAACTTCAAAAACGTTTTGACCGAACCGCGAAACTCATTTTGCTCATGCACATTTGTAAGACTGCCACCTAAAACTATTTTGTGACGTTATTGGATATAGATTAAGCCGGTGTCGACTTTTATTAATTGCATAGATTTCTCCCCCCCCAAAAAAGAACTACCGTATATTCTGGCGTATAAGACGACTGGGCGTATAAGACGACCCCTGACTTTTGAGAAGATTTTCAGGGTTTAGGAAGTCGTCTTATACGCCGGAAAATACGGTAACTGTATATCCTTTATTTAATTAATAGTAACTCAGTGGTCAGGCTTGCACTTAGCCACAGTATGATTTAGTTTCTTTGTTTTGGGCTTTGCAATAACAAGCCACTGTTATTGTTTTCTTGGTTTCCCGTTATATAAAAAAGCACAATTTCTGAAAACCTTGATACTTAGTAATGCTCACAATTTTTACATTTATCCAATAAACAAATGCAATGCATCTCTCCACTTCCTAGTACTGTAACAGAAGTCCGGGGTATGAATGTGTGTCTGCAGTCATTTTCACATAAAAGAGCAATTCACATTAGTGCTGAGCATCGTTTTAATTGCAACCCTTACATTTATGAATGTGGGAGGAAATGGCCCAAGGTTTGAGGGACAATAGGGTGGAGAGAAACAGGGATCAACCGGAAATCCAAGTGAAGATAGTGTGAAATAGTGTCTGTGGAGATTTTCAGTCATCCAGATCATGGTTGTCCCAAAGGTGCTTTTTCCAGGAGGCAACTGGGGAAAAACTAAAACAAAAACAAGAAAGTCCAGTTGCCTCCTAGAAAAAGCACCTTTGGGTGTGAAATAATGAAAGTGCTTCAGGGACATACAAACTGATAGATGTGCACGCGCACGCATGCGCACACACACACACACACACACTTAGATTTTTACTTGATTTATATAACCTTGCCTCTCACATTTGTGACTCTGGGTGACTTGTAATTAAAACAATACCAAAAACCAAAAAATAAAATAAAAAAATGGTAATAATAAAATTAAAAAAAATAATAATATGAAAGATCTGAAGATGAATGTGTAACCCAGTATTGAAAAACAATGTTTTTGTCTGACTTACACAGAGATATGGGGTTGTGGTGTTAACTAAAGTTTCGCATGTTAGCACAGGTTGATTTTGCTTCCTTTGCTTCTTGTTTCAGATCGATCGGAAGAAACAAGAAGAATTCCTGGAGACCAGAGTTTCTTTGAATTGCAAGATCTGAAGGAGGGTGTCACATACTTGGTACAAATAACAACACAGTTGGGCACCCAAGAAAGCACTCCTGCCACCCTTACTTTCCAAGTTGGTGCGTTCTGTTCTGAAGCCAATGCTGCCTCCTTCTCTTGACAACTGTATTGTGGCTTTTTTTAACCACTTCAGTACAGCACAGTCATTATGGCTGGTAAAGGCCTAGCAGTAAACCTTAGTAAGATTTGATGCAGCAGTAACAAGACAGGATTGTGTTCCTTCTAATGTCTTTTAAAACTTAGGTTGCTTCAACTGTGCAACTCTGAGCTTCTTGCTAAATTCTCAAAATTGTGAAATACTGGTCTTTGGCGTTTATTCCCATCCTGGTTCTTCAGAAAGATCAGGATGGGAGAAGCAGATAAAAGCAGCTGAGGATTTTAAATAAAGTAGGATGTTCCAGCCTCAGCTCCCCACCAGAGACTGAAAAGAATGCCTCCTTCTCTGACAGGTTGGTTGCACAGGTTCTTGAGGAAATGTTCAAGAAGAACAGGAAGAACAACTCTAAATGCTATATGTGAAATAATTTATATTAAATAATGGTAACTGTTATTATTTTTGAATGGTTTGTACTCATCATTCTGTCTTCTACATACTTGATCTTGTAGAACTTCCATCTGTAGGCAGCATCACCAATTTAGAGGCAGCTCCATCTGGGCCCAATCAGTTGCGTGTTACCTGGAATCGGGTACCTGGGGCCACGGGCTATAAAGTGACGTGGCGATTGAGAGACGGTGAGTATTCACAGGTCACAAAATAAGGCATTCTAACTGCAAAATTGTACGTATTTGGATTTTATTCCACCTGAGTATTGACGTGTGGATGGCAGAATGATGTCAAGGCAATACATGGATGGAAGAAAACCAAATGCAGATCCTGAGATATTTGGATGCTTCCTATTGGAGGGCTTTTTACCATCTTTTTTCCAAATCATATTGTGCTGCCGTTCCAGCTTTTCCTCCTTAGTGGCTTTTTCTTGGAAAGAAAAAAAATATGGAAGAAATTGGGATAAAACACTGAAAAGTAACAAATAGAAGATGTCCTTATCTGCATTTCATTCCATGAATGAGACATGTCTTGATGAGAAAGGCCTTCTCTGAAAGCATCTTCTAATGCTACAGAGTTGTTTTAATAAATGCCAATTTGGTGGCAAGCAGATCATGTGACTTTGAAGCAAATTGAAATATCTATAAAACCCAGTCAAGCTTGGTTCTGAAATTTACAGCCTTCCTACTGGATCCTTCTGAAAGATAGATGTTCCCCCCCCCCCCAGTGCTGACACTGGGAGTTGTCTTCAATTTGACCTTAAGCTGCACTTCTCTAAGGACTTCAGTGAAAATTCCCTTCAAATTGATTTTGCATTGGGGTAGAATTTGGCACTTGTCTATGAATTAAAAATATTCTACTTGGGTTTTTGTTTTTGTTTTTTGGCTTCCTGTTAAAAAACAAAACAAAACAGATCATTTGCCACTGAGGCAAATCAATGGACTCAAGAGATTAAGCCAATAAGCTTTTAAAACTTTGCCATAACCAAATAATTTTAGAACAGGAAACACTAGTAATCTGATAGGATGCTAGAGCTTACCTGTATCTCTGAGCAAGCTAATCTCTTTGCAGGTCAGAACTATTTAGGCAGTTAGTTGTCAGTTCTAAGCAAAAGGCTCTTCTTAATATTAAAATATTTCCAAGCATTCATAAGCACAGACTGAATGGTTATCCCAATGCAAAACATGTTAAAACAGGATTAGTGATTTTCCCCTTTGAGAAAATTTTAATTATATAACAAATTTTGTAAACACACATACATACGGTCTATATTATTATTGTGTATAAGCCCATTTGAAGATAAGCCAGCTCAACTCACATTTGTAATCAAAATACCATGAAAAATGTGCCACCTGGAGATAAGCCAACCCTCAAAATTTTCATATTTTTTTTATTTTCACAATTTTACACAGGTGGTACAGGTGGTTAAAGATCTGAGAGCAGCTTATCTGCAAATGGGCTTATCACAAATAGCAGGGAATATACAGATACTACCATATATACACAAAAATAAGTCAAATTGAATTTGGGAGTTATTTTTCTTGTGTGTGTTTGTGTGTATGTGTGTGTTCTAGAATGAGCAGGGTTGCTTATACAGGACATGTCATCAGCTTCTCAAAGCAGCTGCATCTTTTCCTGGGACAACACATCTTTTCTCCATAGCTGTAGGCCACCCCAATGAAGATATTTTTGGTTTAAGGAGCTGCTAATAGGTGCTATGTGCTCCAAAGCATCTTTTCTGCTTCAAATGATTCTAAATACTACACAGCCTTAATATACATAAGACTAAATATATATTTTACTTCAAGATGAATAATTACAAAAATAATAATAACTTTCTTTCTGAGAGAAACTTGCACTGCTGTTAGAGAAGGCTAGCTCAGTTTCAACGTTCTACTTTCCTGGATGTCAAACAATCTGTTTCTCTTTCTTGCACAGTGTGTGGCATATTTTGACATTTTCTCATTGTTTCTTAGAAGATTTAAACATTGAAAGATTTCGTCAGTCCCCTTCGTCATCCTCCTTCTCCACACCCTGAGAAATCACATCCAAGAAATTTAGATGATATGTAGATAAGTTTTGCTTCATCTCCCTGACAGTTCTAAGTAAATTTGGGGATTACAAAATGCAACAAAAGTTCAGATAGAAAAATTAAATTGGATATTTTATCCTCAGAGGTTAGTTATCCTCTAGCAATCTGTGGAATACATTTTATTATAAAGAGGCAACAGCCTCTTGAAGTCTTGAATTGTACTTGTACAACTGAAGTACAATATAGTTGTTTATATCCCTTCCATGGCTTCTTGTCTTTATTGTAATAACCAATGAAGAAATGACTTTGTGTCTTGATAGTCCACCTAGTTGGTATGTTTGTATCAGATAAAGTTAATATTTCATTTTCAGTTGACATTTTGAAAATAAAGTTAACCTACTGATAAAAACAATCACAGAGCATTGAATCTCATGAGCAAAATTTTCTAATATTGATTTCCTGTTGTGTATGATAGCAGAAAAGAAATTAAAAGTTAGGCATCTGTGTCTTATATCTTCTTGCAATCTGATTTTCATTACTGAATCTGTCAGGAATAAAATTAATTAGCTAACAGGAAACACTGGGGACTGGAGTATATTAGCTGTGATTTCATCTTTCAGATTAGGGAATGTATTATGTAATATACTATCCATCACCCTGTTGCTGGCCATCTGTTGATTCTTTTGCTTTCCTTTCTGTTTTTTTGTTTGCATTCTTTAAGACAACAGTGTTTCCTTCCTTGTTTCTCCTTATATGCACATGGAACTCATTTTTGCACAATGAAATTCCTTTGACTTAGAAGCATTTGCATCTTGCAAATTATACTCCATTATATTGCAAACATAATTATTTACATTTAGCCTGTCATAGAATGTTTTTATAGCATGCATAGACTGCTGGTTAGATGTGAAAATCCTGGTTTCCTAGATGCCAGATTTGAGTAAGCAGAGACCCACAACAAGAATGCACTTATTTTGTTTTGTTTTTTATAACTTTTTAATTTTTGAAGTGCAAGTTTATTCTTGGCAAATATTTCAGTAAATTTTCCAGAAACGTGCATGTTGCAGAAATTTTCATTTTTGCAACATGCATGTTTTGCTACAAGCTCAAATAAAGGAAGAAATTTCTACAAGCTCAAATAAAGGAAGAAATGGGCTAGTAAAGTATACATATTGTTTATTTTCCTTGTTATATTCCACCTATTCTTCAGAAGCTCAAGGCAGCATATTGTATGTCAGCATATGTAAAAGAACTTTTGCTGTAATTTCTGCTAATCAAGGGATTTTAGTGCACATTTTCTTCAGGAAGTTCGTTTTTGTGAGTACAAATTCTGATCAAAGAATGAGAGTACAAAATGTGGTGAAATGCAAAAGGGTGATTGAATGCCAGATTGTTTATTAACTTGGAAGCATGTACTGGCTGATTTATGCTCTCTGGTGGTTTTAAGATGTAAGAATTCACTGCTTTCTTCCTTGTTTGAGTAATCTGTTTCCTCCATCTTGAACACGCCTTTTCCCCTCCAGGTCAAAAGATCTCTCGAGTCGTACCAGCTGATATAAACTCCTATACCATTGATGGTCTCAGGCCTGGAACTGTCTATTTAATTGAGGTTTCAGCCTTAGTTGGCAGCAGAGAAGGAACCTCAGCTACCACCACAGTTACAACAGGTGAGACCAGTTCTGGTGGCGGATGAGACAATGCATATCTCTCTGCCCTTTTTGCTACACCTTGAGAATCCTATTACCAATCATCCCTTTTTGTTCTTTACCTAGAAGGCTTTGATCCAGTGGGAACAGTCACCAGCCTCAGAGTCCTTGAGTCCAGGGGCAATGTGGTACGCATCTCATGGGTTGGTGTTCCAGGGGCTACAGCATATCGAGTGGTGTGGAGCCAGCGTAGTGGTAAGGAGGCTGCCGAAGTTTATTGATCTTCTGTTTCTGGTTCCCTTGCAATAATTCGATTTGAAAAGTTAATAATTGACATCATTGCCTTATTAAGAAAATGAAGATTTAGCTAATTTTTTTTTAAAAAAAACCTATGAATGTTAAAAGCAACCTGAATACACACACACACACACACACACACACACACACACACACACACACATGTTCTGAATGCCTATTACAGGGCAGTCTTAATTTGTGCATCTTAGTTCTAGGAATGGAAAAACAAAACAGTCATAAATCAAAAATACAGATGATTTTGAGGCTGAAGTTGGAGATTTTCAGGCTGTCTTGTTTGCCGAAAGGAAATGTAGAATTAGGGAAAAGAAAGGTTTCCTGTTGCTGTGATCAAGCTTTATCCCTTATTTGTGTATAATAACCTTGCATGGCTTTGGTCATCTTCTTTCACTAGCAAGGTCACATTCTCTTCTTTTAAAGGCGGACCTGAAAGCAGCAAACTGGTCTTGGGAAACATTAATTCCTTTGACTTAGAAGACCTGGAAGGAGGAGTCAGCTACATTGTAAAACTCACAGCACTGATTGGGAATCGTGAAGGAAATCCTGTGTCTATTACTGTCACAACACGTAAGACTGATTCGTTCATATTTGCGTGTCAGATTCCTACTAGTCTGCTTTTTGAAGTTGTAGGTGGAATTTTAGCCATATTATGCTTTGGTTTCTTTGCTAAGAGTTGGAGGGAAATTATGTGGCACTTTCTAATGGTATTTGACACCCTGCATTATATTGTTGCTGCACTTGTCATCCTTAGAGAAATTCTCTGAGGGCACAAACTATGAATAAAGGAGGTTCTGCCTCTGGAATGTTTTAATTTATTTATTTCTTAACACAGCATATGTTAAAAATTCCTTTTCATCTATCAATTGCTCCAAAGTCAGTATCTTGGCTTCCATTCAGGTTTTTCATATCACCCTCTTTTTCCCAATTTTTAAAGTTCAGTTTCTCCATAATGTCAATTTAGCACGGGAAAAGGCACAAATCTCTTTTATTAGATATTCCATAATTTTTCAATTGACATAATTGTTTCCAGGCATACTAGAGTTTTAGTGTGTTTAGATCCTAATACTATCCATTTAACAAAAGGTGCTATGTATGTATATTCCAAACTTGCCCAAATTGGAAAATTAACACCAATGGTTTGGCTTCCAGTATTTAATATTTGACAATATGTAGTTCCAGATTCAGAAAACCGAATCCTCCCTCATTAATTGATAAACTGCATTTTCTGTAAAGATATCCTCAGAATCAAAGAACCCCATAGAGATTTTCTAAAGACATAATTTATTTTCTGAAAATATTGTCCAGATATATGAAGATAGGCTGCCATACATGATCTCATCACATAAGTTGGTTATTCAGGCTATTGATTATTGATGTTATTTAAGGAGGCAATATTTCAGTGATTATTCATGAAGGATACAGATAGCAATTTTAAAGTGAAAAAAAGTTTATTTTTACCTCATACTGAAGATACACATCTTATCTATGTTTCATAAGAGGATTAGTTCTTTAGTATCTCTTTATCTTTGTTAAAGATTAGACTACCTGGCTTCTTTTCCACTGTTAATCCTCATACCTTTCCTTTTAGCGGCAATCCCAGTTCAACCGATTGAAAACCTGCGTGTGACTGACTCCTCAGAAACCTATATTCGACTAGAATGGAACCCAGTACCAGGGAGCACAGGCTACCATCTCACCTGGCGGCCTGCAGGTGATCAACACTTCCTATATATAACCTTTCTGTATATACCTTTCTGTATATACAGCCCAGGTTCGAATCTCAGAAGGGTATGTCTGGTTGAAAAGAACTATAAAGTTTGAAATGGCTATTCCAGTTCTCCCTTAATTCTTTGTTAGCAATCCAAATTTTGAAAAACACATATGATGTCGCAGTTGCGACTGCTGCCTGTGGATGGCTCTAGTTTGAGCTGATACAGGCAAAAGATTCCTTTCTCCCATATTTGGGCCGACAGGGTGCACCAAACTCAAGATAATTCTTCTCCCCTGACAAAGTGAGAAAGAGCCTGTGGCCTAGAGGTTAATACATCTGCTTAACAAGCAGACAGCCCAGGTTCGAATCTCAGAAGGGTATGTCTGGTTGAAAAGAACTAAAAAGTTCAAAATGGCTATTCCAGTTCTCCCTTAATTCTTTGTTAGCAATCCATACTTTCCTATATATATCTCCTCTATCATTGCCACCCATTGTCCAAGAAATTAACTAGCTTTCTTACATGGGACAGGTGGGCCCGAGAGGAGTCAGCTGTTGCCAGCCCGTATCAACACCTATGTCATTGAAGATCTGCAGCCAGGAGGGCGCTACGATATCCGCATCACAAGTCTGATGGGCAGCCGGGAGAGTGAAGCTGTGGCCATTGTTGCCACCACTGGTAACCCGCCCTCTTGCTATCCAGAAATAAAAGTCTACAGCACAAAAGTTGCTAGAGTAGCCCCTATTTATATATGGGATGTAAATTTCATTTGTAAGAAGAATTAGAGACCACACAAAGATAAACCAGTTCTGAATAAAGGAGGTTCTGCCTCTGGAATGTTTTAATTTACTTATCTTTTAACACAGCATATGTTAAAAATTAATTTTCATCTATCAATTGCTCCAGATTCTGGGGGAAAATCATGATTGTGTTTTCTTGCAGCTAAGAGCCCTGCTTTAGAGCTTTGTTGTTCTTTCATGCAGATTAGAGAAATTATATTTTTATCTAATATATAATGGTAAAGATTCTTCTGCAGTATTTCCAGAGATCAGTGGATACTTTCTTTCATGATATTTAATTCCATTGGTTGTTGCATCTCCCTTTTAAAACAATTTTTAAAGAACAGTTTTTATACTGTCATTTTTAAAAAAAAAAAAATCACACAAAGAAAAATGTATTTTTCTTTAAAGATGTATCACCTAAATGAAGTGAAGCATAAATAAAAGTGTAACCTTGTATAGATATTAGTCTAAGCTTTTAAAGGGAAAACTCCCAAATCGACTGCTACTCCAGAATGTTGCTATTAGGCGGTTTCTCCCACACTCTTGTTGGTAGAACACATAAGAAGGTAATTTAAGAAGCAGAGCTTCAGCTGTGGATACTTTTTTCACCTATAACAGTATATATTATTCTGTATATCATATTAATTTAGTTTTTATGTACTGTTCCGCTTTTTTTAGTATAATATTCAAGCCAATGTGTAACAGGTAATAACATTAGTTTTGTATATAATTGTGCTATACTACCTATCTCTGGTATATAGATACTAGATTTGAAAAAAGCTCGTGCCCTCCACCTCAGTGCTCTGCTTTCAGCATCAGAAAGGATGGGATCTTTTATTTATGCTTAGAGCATTGGCAGAAATGTAATCAGCCTCCCAAGCATCAAGACAGGCCAGTCTGCTTCAAAATAAATGGCTTCCGCACTGTGCATGCACAAAAGACCTTTGATGGGTCAAAGAAATAGCAGAAGCAGACCAATAAATACAAGTAGTCCTCAACTTGCAACCATTAGTGTTAGAAGTTACAATGGCACTAAAAAAAACTGAGTTATAACCAGTTCTCATACTTAAACCATTGCAGCATCCCCCACAGCCATGTGATCAAAATTTGGGCACTTGGCAACTAGCATATATTTATGATGGTTGCAATGTCCTGAGTCATGTGATCACCATTTCCCAGCCAGCTTCCAGTAAACAAACTCAAATCGGGAAAACCAGATTTGTTTAACAACCATGTGATTCACTTAACTGCAGTCATTCGTTTAACAATTATGGCAAAAGAGATCATAAAATCAGGTGCAACTCACTTAATAATTGCCTTGCTTAGCTATGGAAATTCTGGTGCCAATTATGTTTGTAAGTCAAGGACTAACTAAAAATCTCAGGGTTTTTTTTCAGAGTAACTACTATGGGTGATTTAGGCCATTTACTTTCAAATGAAATCATCCCATTTAACTTTATAACAAATGTTTCCTGTGTTGAAAATAGTATCCCATTTGTACATACCAGTTCTAACTATGATAGGAACTACCATAGTGCTACAATAGATCACAAGTGTGACATCTACTCTATGTGGTTGTCAGTGTGACTTCCTGTGAAGAGCTTCTCTAGATTTTTCTTTCACTGTCAAGGACCAAACTACCTCTCCCATATTTATCTTTATTTCTTCAGGAGCTGTGGGCCGGGTGGCCAATTTCCAGGTGACCGATACTCAAAAGGATTCTGTAACATTGTCCTGGACTCCAGTTCCTGGGGCTTCTGGCTATCTTCTCACATGGAAATCTCCAAGAGGTTGGTCTCGTATTTGATGTACATCACATATTTCCTCCAGGAGTTCAGTCATCAAGGAGCTCTGATTTCCCTTCACAATGTTTTGTGGGGTAGTAGTCAAGGTACTGGCCTAGGAATGGGGAAACCCAGGTTTTAGTTCACACTCAGTAATGGAAGCTCGCAAGGTGACTTTACACATGTCACTCTTTCTCAGCCTAACCTATCCTTAAGGACTGTTATTATGAGGGAAAAGCTCTTGTCCCATGCTTAGACATATCAAATAAAATTATTCATACTGGGTTTCTTTATTTATACAGTTTCTTTCAATTCCTCAATCCATTCAGACTCTAGGTAGTTTGCATATATTAATACTAAATAAAGAATGTTAATAAATCATACAAAAATCCCTGGTTCCAATGACTCTGCAGTCAATCCCCAAAGATCCAGAAGAGCCAGATTTTTGCCAGCTTCCAAAAGACCAGGAGAACAGAGGCTCCCACAGCAGCGGTGCAATATAGCAGTATTATGACCAATTAATGAGCATACAAGCCAGTACATCATGAGACACACTATCTGCATTACTACTCCTGTGTGAAATTATCTGTGTTAATCCTCTGTCGTGTTCCTCCTTTGTTTCAGAGGGAGGAGAGGCACAAAGAACATTGCCTGGATCAGAAACATCCCATCGAGTGTCTGGGTTGCATCTGGGGGAGCGATACACCTTTATGATTCGCCCGCTGTTTGGGAGCCTCTCCGGTGCTGAGGTTTCTATTAGTAGCCAGACAGGTGAGGTTTTGTTTTATGGAGGGGTGTCTTTACCCAGGTATCCATTCAAGAGGACAAATAACAAAGCAGGTGTGATCAACCAGCTGCTATAAATTACATACTTGTGTCAGAAGCTCAGCCGCAAGTAAATAATAACATTTGTTGAAGGTCATCACAGCATGCTGTCATTTTGGCATCGTTGTAGTTTGCCACGGACACTGCTGGGTCTCTAGAGCTTCATGGTTGCAAGACGTTGGTCAATTACCTTGATGGCAGTGGCTTCACATATTTGGTGGGAGAGAAGAGTGAAGTCCTGTTTTTGAGAGGGAATCCTGGGATGTTTGTTTTTAACAAGGATGATCCTATTTTAGACCTCACACTTTGGATTTCCTGATTTGTCTCTTCCTTGCCCTGTTACAGAGAGATCATATGACACTCCTTTGGTTCAATTTTGTTTGAGTTAGATTTAGCTAGATCTTTCAGATTCATATGGCAAGCCATTTGGAAAAAAATGTTTTAAAATGTTGTAGTATTTGAAAATACACTTGATTCGAAAATGTTCCGGTTGAGAATTAGAAGCACCTTCACAGGAAATTAAATCTCTTCAGTTCTTCTTTGTATTTGGGGTGGGCTCGGGAAGGGAAAATCAGTTCTTTAGCTTATGTCCCCAATCCATTTGAGGCTATTCTGACTCTTTCTGAAACATTCCACTCTGCAGTCTGTCCAGATGCCCAGCGTGATGTCATTTTTCTTATACATACAACTCGAGACAAAGCCTACAATGCAGAGGCGGTGCGAAGCTTACTCTCCAACATTATATCCACTCTTCGTCCGGGCCCTGAAACTACCCGGGTAACCTACATCATCAAGATTTTAAAGTTCTTCCTTCTTGTTTGATTCACATGCACAAAGACATTGGAAATTATTTTAATTGGGTGAAGTGAACCCAGTTATAACCTTGTTGATTTTCATTCTGTCGTTGCAATCTATAGTTTGTCAGTAAGGTGACAAAAGGTAAAATTTGATAAAGATATGTTCCGTGGTGTGGTGGTGTTTTATTTGGCCATCCAAATAGCTGTGAATCAAAACTTTGACCCTGCAGGGATGGTGGTGGTGTTTTATTTGGCCATCCATGTGGTGGTGTTTTATTTGGCCATCCAAATAGCTGTGAATCAAAACTTTGCCCCTGCAGGGATATGACGGGGTGGGATCTAGTTCTGTGATGAAATGTTGGGATTCAGAGAGAAAGGAGAGAAGAATACTGAGCAATTACAGAAAAGATACTTGAGTTCTGGGAAAGTAGTAAGCATGAGAAAGAAACTAAAAACAGCGCCACCTTCATTGTAATAGTATAACTTGAAGTAGATAGGGGGATTTGGTGGGTTTCCCAGTTTCTGTTGCAGTAGCCTATCTGCATTAAAATACATTTCAAAGCTACTAGCAACTCTTGTTTCCTAATCTTGCCTATTTTAGAAGGCTGAGAAGTAAATGAATATCACTCCTGGTTTCTCTCTGCTCCTAAGATGGGGAATTTGGCTGCATGCTCTTTCATCTTTAGATTCAGCTTTTATCACATTTATTTTCTCTTTTCTTTTCTTTTCTGCCTACTCCAGGTGGGCATTGCAATGTACAGCTACCGAGGCCTCCCTTTACTCCTGCTTAATCGTTCCAATGACTTAGCAACTGTCCTGCAGCACCTTCGCTCCCTGCGCTATGAAGAGCCTAGTGGCAATGCCATTGGTAAGGGGTCGCCCGTCCATTCCTTTGATTCAAGGAACAGGGAGGGAATGGCTAGTTCATTGTTCAAGGAACTCAGCAGGAAGAGAAAGAAGCAATCCCGTTTCTTTTGAAATTCTACCTGTGATCATGATGTCAATATTCACAGGAATTGCTAGCGGAAACTTGAAATGAGCAATGTATCGCTAGCGCTCTTAGTAAAGTGTGTTTTTCTCGGGGTGCATATCTGTTGTTACTTTTTCTATGAAGGAGCAGCCATTAATTTTGTGAAGAGCTACATGCTGAGCCCCACTGCAGGGCGAAGACCTGGTGTACCAGGAACCTTAGTGATATTGGCAGATGGGTCACCCAGTGATGACGATGCCACTGGACCGGCCAGGGAAATCAAAGCTGCCGGTAAGTCGCCGGTCCTTCATGTCTGGAATGCAGCAAACATCAGAGAAGCATTTCTAGCTGCTGCTTTCTAATAAGAATCTTCTTATAATTTTCTTCCAAACATCTCTTTATCTTTCTTTTTAACAGTAGAAGATAAATCACTGGCCTACTTGCTCCCAATCAACATACCCTGACAAGGGCTTTCTCCTTTCAGCTTGGGCTGGGCAGTAAAGTTTTCCAAGGCATTTTAGTGACCAGCAGCTTCATTTAACAGTGGTGCACCTTAACTGTGTACTTATTTTTAAACTTAACTCATATGTTCACGTCATATTATGTATTGAATTATTTATGCTTAATTTACTAAAAAATCTCTCTGTGATAAAATGTTAGTTCAAATGTAGAAAGTTCTTCAGAGCATTGTAAGACTGACAGAGTCTAGGTCAGGGGTCCTCAACCTTGGCAACTTTAAGACTTGTGGACTTCAACTCCCAGAATTCCTCAGCCAGCTTCGCTGGCTGAGGAATTCTGGGAGTTGAAGTCCACAAGTCTTAAAGTTGCCAAGGTTGAGGACCCCTGGTCTAGGTGTATTTCCAATTTGTTTGTTTATACATAAAAATATATAGTATCTTTTCTATACTTCTGTTCCATACTGTTGGCATATGTAAATCAGAAGAATCTAAGCATTGGAATGCACGAAACATTTATATTTAGCATTTACTTATGTATTTATTAATCTTATGTATATGTTCACCTCTCTGACCAGACTGTCAATGTGGTGTAGAGAGATAAAAACATAACTACATTCATAATCCATTAAAGAAAAATCATTGGAGGTCTCTCAAATTCTCAGTAGCAACATAACAAGTGCATCTGCATCCACATTAGGGCTCCATTAATATCCCAGTCCCAATGCCTGAAGAAAGGGACAGGTGTTCACAGTCTTCTGCAAGGCCAGCAGGGTCAAGGCTGTCCATGTCTTGGGGTGAGACTGTTCCTCAAGGCAGGTGCCATGACGGAGAAAACTTACTTCTTGGGACCTAGTAAATAATGGAACACGCCACACTTCCTGATCTGGTTCTATGGCCGAAGTCATTAGGAAGAGGTGGCACTGCAAGTAACCTGGCCTTATGTCATGTAGGCTTTAAAGGTGACAACCAGCACTTGAATTACACTCAAACCTCCCCCCCCACCCCCGAAATCAGCATTATATAGGCATACTGTGATGTGACCAATATTGCATGTGCCACTGTATTCTGGAGCAGCTGAAATTTCCAGATGCTCTTCAAGAGCAGCCCCAGATAGAATGCATTGCAGTTGTCCAGTTGGGAGGTGACAAAGACATGAGTGACCATGAACATTGCCTTCTGATCTAGGAATGGATACAATTGGTGCATGAGTTATAATTGTCTCTTATAATCCTTGGTTCTGCCTCTCCTCATAGAAGTCCTTCAGATTACACACCAATTCTGCTGGGGGAGTCATAAACTGAGGACTACCCGTAATGAAAATGTTTTATTGCTGTTCTGATCATATTGGAAGTGTTGAATTCAAAACAGATAAAGTTATTTTTTTACTCAGAATGTTTGCAGCATAGTCAGAACATTTCCACTGAGGTGAGGAAAGCTTTTTTTTTTTTTAACTCAGCATGTTACTTCTCAGTTTTGAAACATATTGAATTTGGAACATTTTGCACACCACAAATGAGAAGCATTAAAAATCAATGAATCTTCCAAAAGAAAAATAGAATGGGAAGTAATTTACACGTTCCATAAGGGAGCACCTTTAGTACACAACTACTTTTCATGAACCAATGATCCTTTTTGAACACTTCATCTCCAACAACTGGCTGAGTTCAGCAATTTCTTCTTAGTATTTTTTTTTAACTTAAATTTTATCTAGGAATAGCTTTATATGTTCACTGTGGAGGAGGATGACTTCTTGTTTTTCATTAATGCTCCAAATTTTAAGAGAGGTTTTAAAGGAAACTCCCATCTGGCCTTGTACTTAATGTCATGAGTGGATCTAAACATTAATAATAATAATAATAATAATAATAATAATAATAATAATAATAATAATAATAATAATAATAATAATAATAATAATAATAATAATAATAATAATAATAATAATAAATAATAATAATAATAATAATAATAATAATAATAATAATAATAATAATAATAATAATAATAATAATAATAATAGTAAAGTTGGAAGGGACCTTGAAGGTCATCTAGTCCAACCCCCTGCTCAGGCAG
>NW_015388436.1:272139-300677 GCF_001527695.2 Protobothrops mucrosquamatus
CTCTTCATTAAACTAGACATACCCAATTCCAGCAGCCGTTCCTTATATGCTTTAGCCTCCAGTCCCCTAATCATCTTTGTTGCTCTTCTCTGCACTCTTTCTAAAGTCTCAACATCTTTTTTACATCGCGGTGACCAAAACTGGATGCAGTATTCCAAGTGTGGCCTTACCAAGGCATTGTAAAGTGGTATTAACACTTTAACAGTCATTTGACTGTGCTGAAGAAATAGGATCCCCCCCCTCAGTTATCTTTAAGTTACTTTGATATAGTTTGGGTAGCCCTGACTGAACTTTATCTTTAGAAGATCAGCTGAGTTACTTGTTTCCTTAATTTCTTCACCTGAACTGCATGATCTCCAATGAATAGTTAACCTGGAGTGTCTCTTCTAAGTTTCCCTTTTGTGGACCTTGCAGGAATCCAGATTCTAGCAGTGGGGATGGAAGGAGCTGATCGTGAACAACTGCGTCGCCTTGTGACCAGTGAAGAATCACGTAACGTTTTCTTTGTGCGAGACTCAAACAGTCTGTCAGAGGTGGAAGTGGGGCTTGCCAGTGCCCTCTGCATCATAGATGGGGTAAGGCACTGCTAATGTACCAGAGGAGAGATTGTCTGCAGTTTTCCTAGCAATAGATCCAGCGGTGGAGGATGTGAATGAGACAATCAGTATGGAAAAGCACTTGCCTCTGGCATTCAGGTAGCAATCATGCTCTAGAAGAAATGCTGAAGGAAAAAAGTATAGCGCCTTCTATGATTAGCATTATGTGCAGAATTTCTTCCACAAGATGAAAATAGATAGATGTGCAACCGGTGGAATTCCTGCTGTGTATAATAACCTTTACCTTTACCTTTCATCCAGTTACTGTACATATCATGTCCTGCCAAAGTGTAAAAAGTACTTTATCACTGTCCAATTTCTGATGAAGCAACTTCCTCTTCATCTCTTCACAATTGCATTAAACAGGTGGCTTACCAAGGTCACTGATCAAGGCTTGCTGACCACTCTGATCCACTCATCTGATCGGTCATCTTCAGATTAGCAGGGACTTTCAAAAGCAGCCATAGTGGTCAGGGTAGTGGTAGATGGAGACAGGATTAAAGCCTCTTCTCCCCTCCCTATCTGCCTTACCTTTCCTTGATAAAGTTCTCTTGCCACCTAAGGTAATAGGAGCCTTGTTAAAGGGAGCTGTGCAGAGAAAGGTTTTAGTCTCTTTTTTTCCTAGTCCTCCTGAGGATCCATGTGCGAGAGAAAGGAATTGGTAGATGTGTCTGTTTTGTGTTGGAGCGCTTACAGGGTTCTGCAAGAGATTATGTAGTACACCCCCCCCTTCAAAAACTCCTTTCTCCTTTATTTCCATGAACTCCAAAATACAGTATTACTTAGTGCATGACCTGAGTCTAAAGCCAAGTTTCTAATGTGTAAATGTTTGCATTGTAGTTATCTTAACACTCACCTTTTTATTCTTTGGGGTTTTTTTCAGCCTAGACCAGAGCCCTGTGATGTGCAGTGCCCTAAGGTAAGTCACTGACAATTACCCTGCACAAGATTTCTACTCAGGTTGCAAGGAAAGATAAAGATTAAAAAACAAGAAAAAAAAAAGGCAGGGTCATTTGTAAAGATGGCAGAAATTCCTGTTATGGCAAGGTTGCCCCAACTTGATTTATGTAATATTTTTAGGTCTTTAAAAAAAAAGAATATTCTATGGTTAAGACTATTTACTGAACACTTACTGTTTTCAAAAATGGGTAAACTCCCAGGATTTTCCAGGGTGGCTTGTAATAGATTAAAATGACCAAATAACATTCTAAATAATTAAAATATTAAACATAGTGATTAACGTATGACATTAAAACTATAATGTAATAAAAGTGGCTGTAAAACAGAATATCCATTCAAAATTGACACATGCCGTTTGCCATACCTCATCCTGAGAAAGCACCTGGAACAAGGCCTCCAAAGATGATCTCAGGTTATGCGCAGGAACAGGAAAACATATTCCACCAGATATTACAATCCTGAACTATATATGGCATTAGAAATGAATACTAGCACTTTGAATTAGCTTTTAGGGCCACAGCATCAATAAAATCTCCAATCTGTTTTAAATTCCCAATATAAAATAGAAGCACTAAATATTTGTTCTAAAATATATACATGCCTGAAGAGAAAAAGTATTTTTAACAGTTATTCACAATTCCCCCCTACGGTATTATATGAAAATTATTGAAAGCTCATAAACTTAAAAGTGAAGCAGAGAATAAACTGGTCTTTGTCCTCATTAAAATCCATAATGGTGTTCTGCAAATGCAATCCTCTATTGCAGAGGTGTCAAACTGCCGGCCCATGGGCCGGATGCATCATGCTGAAACCGCACCCACTCCATTGCCGGCAATGAGGAAAAAAAGTCGCGATATGTCACGACACGTTACGTGACATTGTGAGTTTGACACCCCTGCTCTATTGCATCTCCCCTTTTGGTGTCCTATTGCCTCAAAAATGTTTCGCGCCCTGGATGTTCACATTATCTGACCCTTTAGGGCTCTTAAGGGGATGGTGAGATGTTAATGTGCTTTTCTTTATTAATTAGTGTAGTGGATGGAGCAGAATCCAATTCTAAGAGGTATTCAAAAAGATCTAAAGGAAAACATAGCTACTCAACCAAGGAAACTTAAACTGGCTAATCTAGATAAAAGAGGAAAAGAGAAGGACATCAGGAGATTTAGTGGGAAGATTTCTTTTCTAAATCAGTTCAGCACTGTCTTCTATAGATGACCGTTAAACTCTCTTTGGTAGCTGGGGAAGAGGGATATGGATTTCCCACAAATTCCTAATTTAAAACAATTAATTAAATATATTTGAGGTATCTGTAGTTTCCTGAAGATCATATAATCAAATCAAGCCTACTATTGTCTCTTTTCCTACAGGGTGAGAAGGGTGAGCCAGGTGAGCCTGTGAGTATCTGAGATTTATTGTAGAAGGAGGTATTTCGGATTCTTTTAAGGGAAAAGTATAGATAATTAATTGGGAATTGACCATTTATCTATCAATGATTTTGCAGGGACAGAAAGGACAAGTGGGAAATCCTGGCTCTTCTGGAACTCCGGTAATGTTTGGCCTTCTTGAGAACAATTCTGTGAGGTGGAGTATTTCTTGAGCTCTATTAGTTTGATTCAACCCCTCTTTTTTTGGACAAATATGTTTAAAATCATTGGAAGAACTTCTCTCAAAATTTGAAAGAGTTTTTACTCCATTCAAATCACTAGAAGCCTTAAATAATGTAAACTTTGTAAGTTTGAGATTAGTTCAATGATTTAATAATTTATTTAGTCTGACTGGTTCAAAGTTTATCACAGAAAAAAGATTTGAAGACTCCAAAACATTACAGAAGATAAAACCGTAAAGAGCTCTTCAAATAGTTAGCTTTCTAGAAATTTCTGGCCCACTCCATTTCCCTCAAATTCCTTTGCAATTAATCTGCCTTTCACCAAACCATGTACAAAACAATGGCTGCAGAAGTCTTTTCTCCAAGGCTAAATATTTCCAAAATACATGATTTTTCAAGGAGGATTTTTGAGTTGATTGTGTTGCCATCCGAGGAGAGATTTTTTTAGTTCCATTTTGTACCATCAAAAAGGAATTTAAAACTGTTCATTAGACAGTGTGTTTGTTACTTTCTATTAGGAGACAATAGCATTTGCAAGTTATACATTATGTATAATATTGGTATATTATGTTGTACCATTTCTTGAAAAAAAACAGAAAAAAATTGTCTCGTCCACTTGTTTTTACTAATAGGATTTATAAATCTGATAAAATAGGATTTAACATTACCTAAAATGGAACAGACCTGTAACATATATGAACATTCCAACCTTTTGTGCTCTCAATTATAGTAAGAGAGATATAATTTAAGCAGTGTCTCCTATAGGAAGTCGATCTCTTGATATATGATATATGGTATATCGTACATCGTATATCAAGAGATCGACTTCTTATAGGAGACACTACTGAAATTATGTCTCTCTTACTATAATCGAGAGCTCAAAAGCTTGGAATGTTCATATATGTTTCAGGTCTGTTCCATTTTAGGTAATGTTAAATCCTTATGTATATATTTTGTTCTGAGGATGAAACGCCTTCTGTTCTTTCATTTTACAAAAGGGTATATCCATGAAGGATATTGGGAACTAAGCATAGGAATCCAGCTATAAGAAACAGAGTGTACCCGATTATAAAACAAAATAATTATTTTTTTCCCTCCAGGGACGCAATGGGATCCCAGGTCCTCCAGGTCCAATGGGACCTCGGGGTCCCCCAGGTGACACTGTTGAGAGGCCAGGTGAAAAAGGAGAGAGGGTGAGTTCTCACAGCATGTCTAAATGAAAAACAAAACCAAGAGCTGAATGTTAGCAGACTTTCCTCTTTAAAAGGAGGAACTTTCCTAGTTCCTCTTCTCTATCATTCTTACCAAATTCTGCATCAACAATCAGTGAATTCCATTATATGCATCTTTTAAGCTAAAGAGTGCTTCTACTGATAAACCATTTTTGAAGTTTTCTGCCTTCTCTTATAATGTGTGGTTTAGTTCTCTTGCCTGAGTCATCTGGAACTCTCTCTTCTGCAATTCTCTCTCTTTGCTGTTCCTCTGCGTCTCTTTGGGGACAATGTGGTTTGGATCTCATTGGTGCCTTGGTGAGTAGCAGGTGTTCCATTATGTGAAGAGTGGCATTTTTGGTTGCAGCCCTAGATTAATTTTCTTTGAGGAACTCCAGTTGCGATCAGGTTTATTTTGCAGATTTGCTGTAAATCTGGGACCTGATTCAGATTGGTGTGCTATAAAATCTTTGTCCTTTGTTTGTGGGTCCTAAGAACTAAACCAGGGGTGTCAAATTTGTTGTGTCATGTGACATGTCGCAACGTATCGCAACTTTTTTCCCATTGCTGGAGCTGGGTGGGCACAGTTTCGGCATGACACATCTGGCCTGTGGGCCAGCAGTTTGACACCCCTGAACTAAACTATTATTGGAATGAAAGGCGTTGGTTATGCCTGTTGTAAATCTTCTAACATCTCTCTATATTTCTCTGAAACAAGAAATTCTGGATTAATAAAGATGATCCATAAACAAAACAGTTTTGAATCTACTGTACCCTAAGGCTTCATGTCTGTGTCCTGAATACTTCCGATTACAATTAAAGGCTTACATGACTAAATTTACATTAACTTAAGTAAACTTTTAGAGGAAAATGAGACCAAGCTGCAACATATTTTTCTAATGTGTTAACTTTCTGTTTGTAAGATTGCTTTTATATAAGGAAGCCTTCAATTGTGAGTCCCTACCTAAAGTGTGAAGTTACAGTATATAGCACTGAAACAGGAGTAGTTTTATGGGAATTAGAATCCGTTTGCCATGTGGACAGCAATCAAATAATAATAATTATGTGGTGGAATACTTGGTCTTGGTTTTATGCCAATCAAGGAACCATTAATGTCCAGATACACAATCTAACCTCTCCTTTCTTGGTTATTCAACACTTGATGACATTAAACTAAATTTGGTAAGCATATCCATAAATATTGAATACATTCGGACCTTACAATAGGTTGGAGGAATGTTATAACTCTATAAAGATTTGTTTAGACCTGCGAGCCATCATTTGATAATGGATAGTTGTCAAGTTCTGAATTGTGAACCCAGTTTGCCAGCCTTCCCTGAGAATGCATTGTGCAAATAATGTAAATTTAATATTTACACTAATATTTTGTATACTGATACAAAATGGCACCAGTAAATAATTTGTGTTGTATGCTCAACTACAATGATGCACTTGACATTTTGGCATCATCATAATTTTCATTAGATACCTTTGCAACCTTCTCCTATCTGGCCCATTCTGGATTTGTTCAACTCTTATCTTCAGATCACACTTGGAATTTAGAGAAAGCTGAAATACTATCTGTGTTCTCATGGCTATGCTTTTGATTCTTAAGTGTAAATAATGTCTGCAAAGATATGTCCTTAATGTTTCTATTTTCTTCTAGGGATTTCCAGGAGCAGATGGAGCACCAGGGAATCCTGGTCGGCCTGGCAATCCAGGTTCCCCTGGTCAGCCGGTAATTAACCTTGTTATCCCTTTGCCATGTATAGTTGCATGCAAACACATTCCTAATGCTTGGCTGTAATTGAGATAGCGTCTGCCATCATAAGTTGGAACCTTTGAATTACATACTTTTTTACTGAACATTTTTTTCCCTTCATGGTCAGTGAAACATGTAGTTTTGTTCTTAAGCAGAAATAAAACTTTCTAGAACAGAAAGGTTTTTGTAAAACCTTACGTAGTTAAGCCTTTTGGTTGGACAACAGTATTGCGATTTCTCCACCAGTACAACTCTATACTATTTTAAAGGTGTTGCAAGTACAAAAATCCAAGGCTCAGTTTGATGGACTGAGTGCCAAAAAGGAAAAAAAAAAGGATATGGAGCTCTGCTTGGGATAGAAAAATATACTGAATAAAAAGGCCACTGGTTTTGTGACTGCTTCTGCCCTACATCTTTATACTACATTGGTCCCCCATGTGTGTGATTCCCCACGATCACAATGAAGATCTGGTTACTTATCTATGACAGAGATACTCCATGTACCCAGTACTAAGTTCATGTTCTAACCATGTCTAATGCTATCCTACTTTATTTAGATCTAGGATTTATTTTCAAATATATTGCTTCATCTTATTCCTCGCCTCTCTTTTCTTATTCCCACTATAAGAAAATAAGTCCTATTCACTCTCCCCCCCCCCCTTTTTCTCTTCATAGGGTGGTCCTGGCCTTCCTGGTCTCAGAGGTATCCAAGTAAGTAAAGATAATATTGGCCATTAAACTCCTTGTTACCAACTGAAGAGCCATTAACGCCTTATTTTTTGCCTTTCAGGGGGAGCGTGGACTGATTGGCCCAAGTGGGCCAAGAGGAACAAAAGGTGAGCCGGTAAGTGGATCTTTGAGAGTTTAACTGGGAAAAGGATCATAGAGAGGTAATTTGTTGTGGTAGGATATGTAATATTTCCATCTAATGTATGCCCTAGCTAGCTTCTCTGGTCATTCCTCCTAAGCCAGTGATGGCGAACCTTTTAGAGACCGAGTGCCCAAACTGCAACCCAAAACCCATTTATTTATTGCTGGGTGCCAGGTGGCCGTGGCTCACTGGGTGGGCGTGGCTGTGGTGGTCATGGTGTGGACAAGGTGGGCGTGATCACCTCGATGTTGCTTGTGGGGAGGAATGCCTGTGGGGGCCGGGCAGGGTTGGGGGAGATCCAGGGGGTCTTTGGCAGGTGGGGCTGTGGGCAGGAGGCTCGTCCTGCTGGGTAAGGCGAGACAAGGCAAGGCAGGGTAGGGGTGCCATTGTCACAGGGCAAGGTGAGGCCGGGGCGGCTGCTGCCTGACACCATCGGCCCCTGCACACAGAGGCCAGCAAGCGCATGGGTGCAGGGATGCATCTGGCCATGTGGGACCTCGGCGAGTTAGTGGGCGGCTGGTTGAAGAGGGACTGTTGCCATCTTCAGGGCATGGCGCGCGTGCCCACAGAGAGGGCTCTGAGTGCCGCCTCTGGCATGCATGCCATAGGTTCGCCACCACTGTCCTAAGCAGTTCTACAGCATCAGAGTTGCTGATAGGGAATCCCGATGATAAAAAGGGAGCATCTTTGTACTATATGTCCAAAAGTAACAGTTGTTCTGGCATCATAAATTCAGAATGGAGATAATTATCTGGCGATGATCACAATAAAATGGCAATAAATGTGGGTAAGCAGAAGAAAGAAAGCCGAGAATACTTCATGTTCTCAGCTGAAATCTGCCATCAGAAAGGCATGATCATAATACAAATAGAAAGCTTTACTTTTATCAACACATCTCTGTTTATAAGATGATATTTTATTGATATTGATTTTCATACAAATAAGCATATTGAATTGAAACAAAACTGTTGGACTGTGATCCCTCATTTGGGAGTTGTCCAAAACACAGAGTGCACCTATCTATTGCAATTCCAACCCACTTACAGTATATTGGGGGGTGGGTGGAAATCTCTATTTCATTGTAAAGTGATCAACAGTGGTAGGCTGTTAGAGTTTATGCACGGTCCCATCTAATTACTCTTTTTATGCATAAGGAAAACTTTTGGTAAATATCAACTGTGACTCACACTTCGTGATTTCTTTAGTTTATGCTTATAAAGATATTTCCGTGCTTCTCTTAATTTTGTATAATATAAAATATGCTATAGAATAATGGGCTATGCTTCCATCTGGAGAAGCTGAGATAGGTTCTTGTTTAATTCCTAAACTGTACTATGATAAGGTAACATTAAACTTTTTTCTTAATCAGGGGGAGCCTGGAATACCATTGAATGGAGGAAGAGGCCTTCCTGGCCAAAAGGGAGAGCCTGGCAATCCAGTAAGTAGCAACTGACAGACAAATGGGAGGGAGAAGGAAGAAAAAAAAACACTGAAAGCAAGATTCCCAAGGAAGTGGAGGGAGAGGAAATACCGTATCCTTCATGAGGACCTCATGTATGTGTCACTTGCCACATAGAAATATTTCTTAACCGCGTCCTATGGCTATTTCACCACTTCCGGTCTCACTTTGAAACATATACAGGAATCCTATGGATATTTACTTGGTCATAAATCCTTCATCTTTCACTTCCGTAGAAGTGTGTACTGAATTGCAGGCCTAACTTTATACCTACTCCTTTTGCTGAGTAACAGATGGGAACCCAGTTCTTGCTAAATGTCTTTTTCTTTCTGTCTGAAGGGGAACCCAGGAATTCCAGGCCTCGGGGGTCCTGTAGGGGAGCCTGGGCTAGTAGGACTTCGTGGGCCAGCAGGGCCTCCTGGCATTTCTATCAAGGTACGAGTTCCTTTCCTTGCAGTGATTTTCTACTTTAGCAATTGAAACCATCCACACTAAGGAGAAACTTCCTGACAGTTAGAACAGTTAACCAGTGGAACAACCTGCCTCCAGAAGCGGTGAATGCTCCAACATTGGAAGTTTTTAAGAAAAGATTGGACAGCCATTTGTCTGAAATAGTATAGGGTTTCCTGCCTGAGCAGGGGGTTAGACTAGATGACCTCCAAGGTCCCTTCCAACTTTATCATCATCATCATCATCATCATCATCATCATCATCATCATTATTATTATTATTATTATTATTATTATTATTATTATCTGTATGCTCATAAAAGTCCCCTTGGGGACCTGTCTTCAAATCCATTAATAGTACCCTGTTAGCAAACTGCAAAGTAGCAGCTATCACACTTGTCTTTATCCCTCCTTCTCCTCCTTGCACAGGTATACTTTCTCTGGAATTGGCCCCATGTGATTCATAGAGTTACACTGTTTGTTTTTGAAACAGGTGTTCTGACCTAACTGGAAGCCTTTTGAAACGGGAACATTTCTGTTATGTCAGGATACTTTCAGTAAATTTGGAGCTGCTTCATATGTCTCCCTATCCCATATATTGCTTTTCACTACACCCATATCCATTATCCTCATGTGTAAGGTGATAGACAGTTGAACAACCAAGTGTCAATAATTTTGGAAACTGAAGAAAATAATAATAAACCTTAACTCTATAACATAACAAGAATAACTTGGTATTTTAGAAGCATACCATTTTGCCATACTTTTTTGGGATAGGCTCTAGAATTACATATTAACTGTATATATAGTCACTATTTCCTCTTAACCAGTTTTTTTTTGCTTTCTCACAATGAGTTTCCCTGCTGAGCCTAATGCATATGCTTACATACATAAACATTTTATTTTATTTACAGGGTGAGAAGGGCAACCGAGGTGAGCAAGTAAGTGATCCTTCTTTTTCCCTGCCTCTCTGCTTTTGCTGAGAAATCAGTCAATGATTCAGTTGCTGAAGACCAACAAATACTTTTAGTCAGAATGTAAGATTCATTTCTCTGTCCTGACTTCCTTGGAGGAAGCTCCCCTAAAATCTGGAAATGTTACTTCTAAGTAAACGTGATAGAAGAGAGCTACTTTAACTGAAAGCGAGCATGAAGAATGTAGTGTGTTTCAGGAAAGCAACAAAAGGACAAAGAGTTGTAGTTCTTTAGCTTTTGGGTGTCTGTGAACACATATGAATTGGTGAAAAATTCTCAAATTAGCAGCTATGAGGGATGTGGGCAGGCACAAAATATATACAAATTCTGTTCATAGTCCTCTTTGTGTAAGTATGCCTTTCCTTCTACTCTGGATGCTTTACCCTTTTCACTCTGCTCCACCTTCCCTGCTCTGTGGATCTGCTTCTTCTATCTTTTGTGGTTCTCTCTCTGGGTATTTTCCCCCTTTCTAATAGATTTTTCTCTCCTGCTACTTTTTGTCTCCATCCCTTTTGGATTTGGTTCCTTCTTTCTTTGTGTCCCTGTACCTTTTTTATGTGCTTTGTTTTCCTAATGTGAAATTGGAGAAATGCAGATCCAGAGCTCACCTTTACCTTCTTCCTAGGGCCCTCCTGGACCAGGTGATGGAGGTGTGGTCAGAGGAGAACCTGGTATTCCAGTGAGTACATTCTTTGCCATGTTTATAAAGATGGGATTTATAAATGTAGATATTGTTAAAGCTTGAGAAACACTGAATGGCTATATGAGAAGGAACAAGAGTGACAGCTGAAAGTATTTGTTGGAGAACATTTGTAAAACGTAAAGTCTAGAAAATGATAATATGTCTGAAACAAAAGTATTGCCATAAGAGATGACACCTGAATCTCCTAGAAAAATGAACAAAACCAGTAAATGGTTGCTTAATTGCAAAGAATTAAAATTTGGTCTTTTGGTTTTACCTTTGTTTCCCTATTTCCCAGGGTATTCCCGGAGATCCTGGGCCCAGGGGACCCTCTGGACCTCCAGGACAAAAAGGTGATAAGGTAAGATAAGGATCTGTTCACTGACGGAAAGGATGAATGGAGCCTAGATTAATCAAATGAGCACTCCATTGGTTTGGGGGGAGGGTTTTTTTTGACTCCCATTCAAAATTCTAGATAGAAGCCTTCCATAGTGCTGCTTCTGAGTAGAAGTAGTCCTCAACTTACGATCAGAATTGAGCCTGGAATTGTGGCTGTAAGTTGTTGCGGTCATACGTTGAAGCATCATGAGATCAGACCCAATTTTTCAACTTTTTTTTTTTTATCCATTGCCAAAACTGGAAGTAAATGCTGGAAACCTGCAAAAAACATTGCAAGTCAGTGACACTGGAAATGGCCGTAAAGGTGACCCAGTTGCAAAGTGCCCACATTATGATAGGGGTGTGTGGCTGTTATAAGGTTGAAAACCATTTGTAAGTAGCTCTGGGGAGTCTGCCGTAACTTTGAACGGTTGTTAAGCATTTGGGCATAAGTCAAGGATTACCTGCAGAGGCTGTGTATCTGAGGGTATGAATCCAGACTTGTGCTGATACAAACTAATTTGAGCTGGAAATTCTGTAGATTTCACTTCCTGCTTTTAACCAGAAAAGTCGCTTAAGTTTATTATGGGTGGTCACTGCTTTTCTTCATGTTAAAGGGAGACGGAGAAGAAGGTTTTCCTGGACTTCCTGGACGTACTGGAGACCCTGGAGATCGGGTGAGTTTTTAGAGAAAAACATTTTCTCTTAATGTTCTTAAGATCCTATCAAATAGAAACCATTTCATCTTAAACTTAAATGAGTAAACTTAACAAAGTTAGCTGGGCCAGCCTTGAACTGCCTAATATCTAATATTTATGTGAAAAACTACTGGTTGTCATCAGAAACTTTGAGATCAAATTTCATCAGTTTGTGCATGACACTCAGTAAGATTGCTTCTTGCTATTTAAGTTCAAGAAAGCTGCTGGGGTCCTTATGGGTTGTCTAGGTGTATTATAATAAGCAGAAACTAAGACCAGCCACAGTAACAGGAAAAAATATATTAAAGGGTGGAAAGTTAATCCTGTCCAAATGTGATTTCAAACCCTGAAAATAAGTATACCGCGTGGGAGTGCTCTTTGATCCTCAACTTGCACAATTGTGCTATTCATGACTATTTCTGAACAAATTAGAATTGGCCTTAAGTATTCATGTCTCATGTCATAGATCAAGATTAAAACACTTCCAGGCATTGTAAATAGGACTAACCTAAAATTTCTTCTTGTTGGATATCAGAATAATATTATGCTTAGGTTAAAGATCTGTAAGTTATACCCACATATACATATACACATGGTGTGTGTGTGTGTGTGTGTGTGTGTGTGTGTGAGTGAGAGAGAGAGAGAGAGAGAGAGAGAGAGAGAGAGAGAGAGAGAGAGAGAGAGAGAGAGAGAGAGAGAGAGAGTGGGGGATGTTTATGTGCATGTGCTCATTCATTCATTCATTAAAGTTAAATTAAGTTATTGTGTCTAATCTCTAAAATCCAAAAATATTCCTGACCTAAATAACTGAGAGATACCTTTCGTGTTATGAATTTGTCCTGCTCTTAAAATCTTCCTTGAGAAAACTTTCTTAAATATATCCTCTGCTTTCAGGAGCCCAGCTGTTTGGCTATGTGGGATGCTCCCTAGATGATAATAGTACAATATCATAGTAATATTGTACATAGTAGGACAACCCTTTTTTTTCCCACATAGCCAAACCACAGCTACTTGGAGACAAAGCAGGTTTACTCAACAGGATGTTTTAAGGGGGATGGAGAGAATTTCCAAGGACAGAAATTAAAATCCCTTATTCTTTAGTTCAAAATCAATAACTTGAATGAATTAACAGTCAGTATCTTCTAGGTCAGAGGTAGGCAACCTCGGCTCTTTTATGACTCATGGACTTCAACTCCCAGAATTCCTGAATCAGCTATGCTGACGCAGGAATTCTGGGAGTTGAAGTCCATGAGTCATAAAAGAGCCGAGGTTGCCTACCTCTGTTCTAGGTGATTCTAGGAATAAGTATTCAGTATAGGATTGAATAACAGAAAATGGTCCTGGGTCATGGATTCATATAGGTTTTGATTTGGACATGTCCTTTGCTTAATGGAATGCTCTGGTGAGCAGTGACAGGAAGACTGAGACCATGATACATCCATATATTCTCCTTTGGTACTTGCATTTGGCTCTTCTTTGAGCATGTGGTACAAATAGGTGACGGATTATAAAAAAGAGCTAGGTTTGGCAAGCTGAAGTAAGTAGAGGGAAGGGAAGACAAAAGATAAGATGGGTGGATAAGATACAGCAAATCATTGGAATATCCTTGGAGATTGAGTGATTGAATATGTACCATCAAGTTGAGTCCTAATGACCACACAGATTTTCTATTCATGTGGTGGTTTTCTTAGTAAAAATACAGGTGTGGTTAACATATGTGAATTGATATATTTGCCATTGTCACAAAAGTGACCATCTGCCTTCAGCATCTTTCTGTATCACTGCTACCCAATATAAGTGCCTGCTAACTATGTATTCAATTGTTTTATCAGATGTAATACAGATTACATAATCAATTGTAATCTAATATAGATTACAAACAATGATCAGATTTAAATTAATTAATCCTAGAGTACTTTCAACTTTTGGTTATTCTGGTAATTTTTCAACAAAAACAATTTCCCACCTTTTAAAATATCACTAATCCAATCAAAGATGCACTTTAATTTTTCAGTATTTTTCCATGGCTGATAATATAGCGGCAAACAACAGGAGTCATTTCCTTATGTTTTATTCATTTGTCTGAATTAAGAAATATTAATTGGTTGATTATGTATTATGTTTTATCTTTTGTTTGCTGCCTGAAATTCCATTGGTAAGTAGGTAGCTATAAACTTATTAAATTAATTAAATAATAATATGGACAGTAAACCAACACTAAAATTCATTGTTACTGTACCTTGTTTTTCCAATTTCTTTATTAATTGAATTTAAAAAGAATGGTTAAACTGGACCCAAGAGGAAAATATGTGTTAGTTTGCTCACTAATCCCCCAAACAAAAATGTTCCTACTCTTGTCTTTAGGGCCCCAAAGGACCTCCAGGTGAACCTGGGATCAAGGTAGGTGTTGCTCAAATGTCAGTGCTGCATTTACACTTGGAAGACTAAGTCTAAGCCTTCTAAATATGAAAGGTGACCATAAGTACCGATGACATTAATGTCTATACTGAATGAGATAAGCAGTGCTTTTTTTGTAAGAAAAAAGGTGCCGGAACTCAGCTTCCCCCCCCCCCCAATCAGGCCATTCCTTGATCGGCAACCTTTCACTCCTCTCCCGAGCCGGACTGCCATGCTAAGGTGGATGGGATGGGCGGGGTAGGCCTGGTTCCCCTCTGCCGTTTTGGAGCCAAGGGGGAGTGACGGTGAACGGCTGCACTGCCACTGTGTGCCATTGGAGGGGCTTTCTTTAAGCTTCGCTCCGTAGATCACCTGCCCGGGCGCAGCCACCACCTCCTTGTCCTCCGCCAACTCTCCCGTGGCTTGCGCCATGACCGGGCGGCACAAGTCTCCCCCGGTGCCTCCCTCCACCAGTCCTTTGTCACCTGTCTCAGGGAGAACGGAGAACACAGCAGCTCTGTGCAGGGATGCAGAGCAGAGAACAACACTTGCTTGCTGCCCTGCATTGCCCCACGTCTCCCTTCTCCCTTCTTGAAATGGCAACCCTGTTTCCTGCTGCTTCTCTTCCCGGCGCAGCTCCTCCTTCTTCCCGAAAGCATTTCTTTGCTAACCTGCTTTCCAACTCTGGCGTGTTTCTCTTCTGCTGCAGGGAAATGGAGTTTGTGGGACTAAAAAAAGTTCAGTCAGACCTTCCAACTCCTTGTGAGATCTTTTTTTTTTTTTTTTTTTGCAAGAGGTTGGAAGGTCTGACTGAACTTTTTTTAGTTCCACAAATTCCGTTGAAAAAAGGTGCCGGAACACCGTTCCGTGCGTTCTATGACAAAAAAAGCCCTGGAGATAAGCATTATTCATAAAGATCTTCTAGCTGTATGGAGTGGGCAGTTATGTTTATTTCGCTTTTACTTTTGAACATTTTTTGGAAATTTTCTGCAAAAGGCTCAGCCTAATGCACTGATAGGGAGATCTGTTTGTTTACTTGTTTCTTCATAGGAAACTGATTTGGTTCCTTCTCCTGCGGATGCAATTAGAGAGCCCTTACAAATAAACCTTGAATTTACAGCTATAGGTTTTGTCCTTTTGTCCATTCATGAATTATATATACCGGTTGGTGCTTCTAATATCTGATTTGGATTTTTTTTCCCCCCTGTAATAGGGAGACCGTGGTCTTCCTGGTGCACTTGGACCATCAGGAGAAAGGGTGAGATTTGGGTAGAGCAGTGCTGTGAACTAAATTCCTGTACATGATGGAAGATTGCATGCAAGTGGTTTGGATCAAGTTTTCAAATCAAGAGCTAACATACAAACTATGTGTGATGTGTGAATTGCATAATTTGATTTCTCATAATTTCTTATATAACAATTCATGATCTGTTAATTAGTTACCATCATTTTACAGTGGAGTCAAATGCACTGATGACACCCAGAGAGATTTTGTGTTCTCTGAAATTTTTATGAACTGGCGTGCTTAGAATGTAATTTAGGATTTATCTTCAGATCCATCCTTAAAGTAAAAAAGGATTTCATTTGGATTCAGAATTTTTCTGAATGAGCAGAAATAGGAAAGTATAAAGCTCAGTAATGTTATTGCTGTGGTGTGTTTCCTATGGAAACAAAATGCATTTTGCCTGAAATATACAAAAAATTCTCTTCTAGGGAGAGCATGGATTGCCTGGTCCTGAAGGAGAGAAGGTATATATATTCATTCTGAATTGACCATATTATATCAAAAGAAAAAGGCAAAGGAGTCCCTGCAGATTTTACTCCCCTAGTCCAGGGCTTTTCAACCTTTTCACCCATTGTACCACTTTTAGGATACGGCAATATCCGAGTACCACTAGTCGCCTAGCAAGGTGTCAAAAACTTGATGACCCCCCCCCAAAAAAAGGAAAAAAGTGATGAAGTACAGGTAGTCCTCGACTTACAACAGTTCACTTAGTGACTGTTCAAAGTTACAATGGCATTGGAAAAAGTGCCCCCCAAGGCACAGCCGAGCAAGACACCTGCCTGCCCGCCCGGCGGTGCTCTTCCTCCTGTCCGAGGTTTCCATTGTTGTGAGCATTTCTGTTCAGGATTGGCAGCGGGGTTGGGGGTGTATGTGGTTTTTATTCCCCCTATCTGATGGTGGTTGCAGCAGGTTTTGGTCACTTCACATGACCCTGGGACACTGTGACCATCATAAATATGAATCAGTTGCCAAGCATCTGAATGTAAATCACAAGACCCTGGAGACAAGGCAACATTTCAGCTGATTGGTGCTTCTTCAGGGCTCAGCAGAAGCACCAGAATCAGCGCCGAGCTCCAGCTGGAGCCTGGCCCTGATCCTGGCGCTTCTACTGAGCCCTGACAGCCCCGAAGAAGCACCAATCAGCTGGAAAGCGGCACTGATCCTGGCGCTTCCGCTGAGCGCTGACAGCCCTGCAGCTCCAGCCATCTCTCGCTCAGGCTTGTGCGCTGCTGCCACCGGTTCAACTCATTCCCCTCCCCCGCTACCACTTTTCTACGATGGTCGTGTACCACCTGCCAGGTGCCAATGTACCACAGGTGGCACCTGTACCACTGGTTGAAAAGCCCTGCCCTAGTCACTGCTAACTAGAGGGGGTGGTGCCGATCTCTGTTTCAAGGCCATTGATATTTCTATGATCATGTGGCCAGCATGACGTCACAGAATGCTGTTACCTTCCCACAGAAGTGGTACCTATTTATCTCCTTGCATTTGCATGCTTTCAAACTGCTAGGTTGGCAAGAGCTGGGGCGAGGATGAGAGCTCACCCCATCGCATCGCATAGCGTTCAGATCTTGAACCTGGACTGCCAGCTTTCCACACAAACCACTGAGCCACTGCACTGCCCCACATTATATCAAGAAATAACTTAATCCAATAGTAATTTGGATAGGTTTCTCTGGGAAAAAAAACCCAGCATGGTCTAGTCTAGTGGCTATAAATTAAGATTTGGACTAAGAAAGCTTTGCTTCCAAGTCTAAATTATCTGACAGGTTTGTTCAGATGATAAAATTAGGAATATTTCACATAAAGTACATGACTATAAACTTTTTCATTTTAGGGAGAACAAGGTCCCTCAGGCCGTCCTGGTCCATCTGGCAGAGAAGTGAGTATGGGAGTTTTCTTAATCTCAATATTTCATAATGCGATAAAATCTAGACATAAATCAATAGTTTCCATTTCTGGGAGATAGAAGTGCTGACTGAGTTTGGGTCTTATTGGTCAAAAACGGTCTATCTGGGAACAATTCTACTCCTCCTATCTCTCTTTTTGAGTGCAATAATTCAAAGGTCATTTGGCGAGTCGAAAAAGAAGCAACTGGAGGAAAGATTAGAGAAAAGATAAAACATGTTGACCTGCGTTTTGATTTGCTACACTAAAAATTGAATCTATTGCTTTGGAATGAGAGGATCTGTTGAACAATTGCAAATGATGATGAGATATCATGAGTTGTAATAAGAGAAGTAAAAGACAAACATTATTTTCTTTTGTAAACTTATGTTTTCTCCCAGATACTTCAAACATGTTTTGATGTTTCAGAGAAAAAACATGTGGGGATCCAGAATGATTTCCAAAAGGAATCAGTGATTGTAGGGAGGGTTGATAAACTTTCTACTTTATATTTCTCAACTTCAAATTACATTTTCTATTTTCCATCCGGTGCAGTTTTTTGGTAGAGACTTGGGTTTCTAAATCTAGGTTCATCTGAAACCTGAACATTCAAAGCCAATTCCAAGGGAATTATTGCCCATCATAAATGGCATCCAAAAAGTAATCTTAATGCTACAGTTCCGTTGTTCAATAATAAAAAATATTATTTACTTTGAACCCTATTATTGCTCAAGTACACTCTTGCTGCCTCTATTATCCCTCAATAAAGACTCTTCCATGTTGGCCAATGATTCATCCTTACTTCAAGAATTCCTCCTGTCAATGCTGCCCAGTATGAAATCCATGATTATTCTGAATAATAACTTTTCTCTCCCTCCCCCACTTTAATTTTCGAAATAGGGCTTACAAGGAACACCTGGGTCTCGAGGAGAACAAGTAAGGATTCTTAGACCTATGGCAAATGCTCTAATTTATGTTGGAAATATGCTTACTCAGTAGGGTTCTTGAATCTGAAAGGAATTAGTAATGTAACCTGTCATTCCCATTTATGTAGGAACAATATTAAAAGTTGAACACTTGCGTTGCTTTTGACCATTTCCATCTACACTACTGTAGTACTAATTCCCAGTTCCTATTACTATGAAATTGACTCAGATTTATCAGTCATTTGGAATACTGGCAAACTTATCTGGTGAGCCACAAATTGTGCAGGTCTGGCCTGTAGAGTTCTGAATGGCTGGCGAGTATCTCTGGTGAAAACCGTCGACAATGTATTCCTGTATTCAGAGCTTACTGAAATGCAAATTAACATGAAAATGTCCTGTTCCCACACAACGTCAAATACTATGGGCTGAATGAAATTCTACTCTCAGATTCTTGGGAGTCCAGTTTATTGATCATAACTCCCAATAAAACTAAGATGTGGTCTTACAATGAGACATGGGAGCGAAGGTACAGTGCTTTGCCTGATGCAATGAGCTTATAAAGTCATCAGTGGGGATCAGTTGTGGTATATCCTTATGGTAAGACTTAAACAATTTGGGCTGCCCTAACACTTTCACTTTCTGCCATAGGGAGAGAGAGGAGAACCTGGTATACCCGGTCTGCCGGTAAGTGTCCCATTGTAATCAGCCATCATAAATATCATAAACACCTTTAATCTTCATCCTAGTTTTCTCTTTTTGGGGTTGCTTAATGCCTGGTCTAGAAAAGACTATATAACCTGTTATTCTTTTGTAAAGGAGTTTTACCTAGACTTCACTTGGGCATGTACATCATATAGCCAATAGCTTAGTTGTATATCAAAGATGAGGAACTTGTGGCCATTCAGAATTCACCAATCCATGGTTTACAATTTTCCATAACATTGGGCTTACTGGTTAGGCTATAAGTACAGTGGTGTTAATTTGAAATCCACTAACTCTTTCTTAAGAGACATGATCATTATTGCATGACCAAAATGACCAAAGGCTATTATACCATAATTTCTTCTTCATCTGGCCAAGTTAGTTAGCTATGGAAAACTTCATTATTTATCTGTCCTGGCATAGCTACGTTCATACAATTATTTGTACATCACCTATAATAATGCATAGGAAGTGCCTTTCTACAAGTTTGCATTTCTGGAATATGATCTGAAAAAGTCTCAGCAGTTATCTTTTTTCTATTTCTTCTAGGCATCCAGCATTTCTGGAATTAAAGGAGATAAGGTAACTGCACAGGAACAAATCTCTTGTTACAGATGTAAGGAATACAAAGTGTAGCATATCCTATTTTAATTTATATTAGTTGTAGCAGGGAAGTTGGCTTAAAGAAACTATTTCACGAGGGTATTGTGGCTCTCTTTTTCCAGTAGTTTCATTTTGTTATTTGATTTAATAGGAAAAAGCAATGCTCAACTTAAATGTATCACACGGGAAGTAAGAATACTGTTATGCCACTATGGAACATTGACATTGTGATTCTGTTTTCCTCTTTTCAGGGAGAAAGAGGCATTATAGGACCTGAAGGTCCACCTGGACCAAGAGGAGATGATGGGGACAAAGGGGAACGTGTGAGTACTCGAGGTTATGGTGAGATATCATAATACATTGATTAGGATAATGCGGCCTGATAAAATGATTGTAAACTGCTCACTGTTACCTTAAGGTAAGGTGGGCAGCCAATAAACTTTATAAATTAATAAATTAAATAAATAAATTTGAATTTTTTCCTGCTGAACAGCAAACTGGGATGTTGACTGCTTCGATTTCTGTCAAGGCTTTTTTTTTCAGTTTTAGATATAGCCTGGTATAACCTTACAGGACTTGGAGAGTAAAAGTGAGGACCAGGCAAGAGAGCTGTGAAAGTTACTGTTGGCTTTATTATTAGATGGGATGATGGTTCTCCTTTGATAGAGTGGGGAATATATTTCTTCTTTCCAAATATGTCCCTTCAGATTCACTTGCTAAAAAAAATATATATCTCTAGCACCATTTCATCAGAGCTTTCATCAGACATATTTCAGTTCACTGAGGAATACCCCCAAAATACTCTTTGTGATTCAATTTCTTTTCATTACAGAACATTTTCCAGATCCTCTCAATATTTGTCAAGCTGATCTTAAAGATGACACCTTAGTAATAATGATGGATATGGATATACTTGTATGAATATATGACATCCTTTTAAGTGTTTCTATTCCATGGGTTGTTTTTTTTTACTTTTTTATTCAGGGGCCTCCTGGTCTTAGTATTCCTGGCCCACCTGGCCCAAAAGGAGAACAAGGAGAAAATGTGAGTCCTAAATTCATGCCAAATGTACATCTTTAAGGCTCTGTTATTCTCCCCTTTTTCATTCAGAAAGGGAAGGGATCCCTGTAGAATAGACCAATAGACTCCCTAGTTGCATTTCAGTTTAATGAGCTGACATCAGTGCAATGCTTTGGCTCCTAGCTCCATCACATCTAATAAAAGAAAGTTCAAGTATCATTTTCTCTTTGTATAAATATTAGATATGGGCCAGGGGTAGGCAACCTTGGCTCTTTTATGACTTGTGGACTTCAACTCCCAGAATTCCTGAGCCAGCCAGGCCTAGTCTGTCTGTGCATTCACTACAGAATGCAGAGCAATGTATATATCCTTGCAGCCACTAACAGGTAATAAAGCTCTGCTTTTTTTTCATGGAGTATTTCTTAGTCCTTGCCTAAAAATGATTGTGCAACAATCTTCCTTATGCAGTTTTCCTGACTTAGTCATTTGAATGTTAATAATTATTGGTTTCCTTTTTTCTTTCAGGGACTCACAGGACTGGCTGGCAAAACTGGCCCACAGGTGACTATTGTGCATTGAATGAAGAGGGAGCAAAAGAATGTTGATTTGGGCGCTGGGCTAGGTGGGCGGGTCTTACATGGGTATGGTAATGACACATAACTAATCTTGGATAGGTGGACAGTTTGGGAATGTTCTTCAAGATGTTGTTAATGGAGAGGCACAGATTTTAGCAGCAACCAGACACAATACGCTATCTAGCTTCTATATCAGGTATAGGTCCGGTTGTATGCACTGGGTTACCTTCAGTTTAGACTTTCGATAGACTATTGGAAGGTGTTTTGGTGGGGCTGCTACTGTTTATCAATAATTAGATAGTAATCAAAGTGGGAGTAGAAGGTTTCCCAGCTTATGTCCCTGAATGTTAGTCATTAGATTTAGTCTGCTTCAGAATTTTGCTGTATTTAATTTATTTCCTCCCCACACACCTTGGGATGATTCACTTCCTTAGGGTGATCCAGGAGAGCCAGGGGAGAGGGGAGAGTCAGGAAGACCAGGTTCTGCAGGACCAACTGGCCCACGAGGAAAAGAGGTAAGAAAAGGAACAAACCTACCTTATCTTGGATTTGGGATATAGGTAACATAAATATTCATTTATAAACTCATACTGTCCTCTATATTGTTTAACTGTTATGTCAGCAGTACAAGCTTCAGTTAGAATGGTGATCCAATGGATTCCATAATAAATCCTATTGACTAACAACTGATTGAGAATACGTCAATCATACCTAACAGAAAAACTGGTTATGCTGCAAGGACATGACTTCCATAGAAACTTTTAAGAGAGTGCCATCACAATATTAGCACATCATCTTTGAGCATCACATCGCTAGTGATCTCAAAACTGGATTAATTTCTTCTCAGGTCACTGGAAGATATCCTCTTCCAATCTAACTTGTTTAGCAGAACCTATTTCCTGGAAGGTCAGGTTCATTTTCATAGGCGTACATGAAGCTGAATGGCCATTTATAGGTAGTCCTTGACTTATGACCACAGTTGGGTCCAAAATTTCTGTTGTTAAGCGAGACAGTTGCTAAGTGAGTTTTGCTCCATTTTACAACCTTTCTTGCCAGAATTGTTAAGCGAATCGCTGCAGTTGTTAAGTTAGTAACATTGTTGTTAAGTGAATTTGGTTTCCCCATTGACTTTGCTAGTCAGAAGGTTGCAAAAGGTGATCCCATGAACCCAGGACACTGCAGCCGTCGTAAATATGAGTCAGTTGCCAAGCATCTGAATTTTGACCACATGAACATGGGGATGCTGCAATGGTTGTAAGTGTGAAAAATGGTCATAAATCCCTTTTTTCAGTGCCGTTGTAACTTTGTATGGTCACTAAATGAACTGTTGTAAGTTGAGGATTACCTGTATAAGAAATGCTGTAGTTACATCCTGCAGGGTACATCCTGCACTGAAAAGATTGCATGAAATAATTTCCATCCCACAGACCTGCAGAAAGAGATGCCAAAGGTGAATTTGTAACAAGTATTTTTCTTTTGATATGCTAACCTGTTAGTTTGCAATGACTAGGGCACTAAGTATATTCAAACACAAAGTGCATGATAGTAGCAATGGTAGAATTTAATCTTTCTGCTGTGGATTTTAGGGTGAAAGGGGTGACAAAGGAGAGGAAGGAAGCCCTGTAAGTAATTGTCTCGATTTATTTATTATTCACTCTGATGATCCATTTTATTTTAATTTAATTTAATATGTATTGTGTTGTGTTGTATTGTATTGTATTGTATTGTATTTACTGCTTTTTCTTTTTTCCATAGGGTGAGCCAGGCCTACCTGGGAAACCTGGAGAGAAAGGTCCACGGGTAAGTATTGCAGAAGCACAGCCCAAGGGTTTCTGTTAAAATGAGAGAAGGAATTGTAAGCAGTGTTGTACAGTAGATACATAGAGGTTGGATAGCATTGCACTGCTGCAGTGCATGGGACTGCCTTTGGAAGCCATTTGGGAATGATATTTTTGAACTGATTACGGTATGTATGCTGAGTTTATGAGTTCAAATATCACACTTAATATTTTTATGTATTAAACTGCCAGGCATCTTTTCAGTTTGGCAGTTAACTAAATAAATGAATTATTTTTGTTGTTGTTGCCTGAGCCAGTGCCAGAAACTAAAGAATACTTTCCTCCTCTAAAGTTCTTGTCTGCATCTAGCTTGAAAGGCTGGTTTGCATCAGCAGTGTGGATTGGCATTGCTCACAGGGGCTAAACCTATAGACTGTCAGGTGCAAAGGATCAGGGCCATACCTTAAGTTGCAGTTCAAAAAAGATTTATTGCTTAAGCCTATACTCAAGAATTCAGTCAACTAACAGTCAATACTAAATTGGCACTACATAATTCCATTAATGGAATTCAGGGGCCGCTGAAATTGGATTGTTTGTGGCAATGTAATGACTCCAGACTGATTACTCTCCTAACTCCACCACCTGGCTCTGCTTCTTCTTCTCCTACATAGACTGAAAGTTTATTACAATCTGCAGGTCCCACAATCTTGTATAAAGTTGGAGAATCCCAGCTCCCCTTTGACTGATTTGTATTTTCTAGCATTATTTTTTCAAGTCCCATCCTTGACTAGCCAGTTCCAAAAAAAGATGTCTCCATGTATGAAATTATCAGATTCTTCATTCCTATTTTTATTTCACAGGGTCCGCCAGGCATCAGAGGCCTTCTTGGTGAGAAGGGAGACCAGGGAGATCCTGGTGAAGATGGGAGAAATGTAAAAACTCATTCCCATTTTCAAATGTCATTGCAGAATTTGACTGCTGAGATTGTCCAGTTTACAGAAATGTTCTTTTCTTTTATAGGGCAGCCCTGGACCACAAGGATCAAAGGGTGATCGAGGGAGTCCCGTAAGTCACCATGCTACTTTCAAGGAATCTTTTTCTTACTGATGTTTGTTCTTCGCTGTCTAAATCTACTATTTGGTCTCTGGGTTGCTATATATTGAAACTGTCCACAAATATAGAACCAGCCTATTCTTTGCGGGTAGTGGTAGGCTTCTGTTTTCCTCTTAACTAGGTTGCAAGGACAGAAGCTCTCCCTCCATGCTGCTCTTCTTCTGTGCCTTCTCTTAAGTTCCTGAACTTGGTTTACTATATCTGAATTGGAAATATCTGGGCAATCACTACACATTGCAGAAAAGAGATATTTGAGGATTGCCTCCAGTGATTTGTGGATGCCAAATAAGAACTATCTTTCAACCTATTAAATGTGTATAATGTCACCCATAAGGAAAAAAAAGAAACATATTACAAGCACTATAAAATTGTCTCTTTTTATTTTAATTATTGCTACTTTCTTGTCCTCTTTTCTCTGCAGGGAGTGCCGGGTCCTCCAGGCCAAACTGTGAGTGCCATATTTTTATTTCCAGTATGTTGTTTTAAATCTTGATTCTGCATATGTCTGATGTACTATTTCATTTCTGGTCTGCAGGTTGGTGTGGGGCCTGGAGAAGGAGGGCAAAAAGGTGAAAAGGTAACCCTGCTATGAAGTCCCAATGTGGACTGTATTTCATCTTGTTTTATCACTTGTTAAGTAAGTGATTTTTACAGCACTGAATTTACTTTTACAATTGTCCTGACAAAGTGCTCATCCCATCATCCCATCTCAGAACTGACTGTAATAGCATCAGCAGAAGCAGAGCTATTTTTGCTTCTTTCAATACACTTTCATTCCACACGACAGCCCACATATTGCCCGTTATCTTCCTATCAGTTTTGTACATCTTACAGTGTCTTCATCCACTGGTCTTTCTTGAATAAACCTTCTAAGAGGGTATATAAATTCATCCACTGTGCCTTGTTTCTCATTCCCCATGTATAAGTTGCAACTACTCGTTCTTTTTTCCTTGCCAAAAACAATCTTAGTGACACTAATTCTCAGATCCATGCCTCTCACTTTGTTTTGTAAATAGAGTACATAGAATTTGTTTTCTTGACTTGTCCTGTTTGTCATATTTAGCACTTTTGAAATCTTAGGTAAAACCTGGACTTGTTTTGTTACAATTTTTTCCTTTTCATCCCTATGTCTTCTGTTATTAAGTAGCTTGAGTTAAATGCTATGATGCTTAGAATGTCATGATTGTTTAATTATGTTCAGAGGGCAGTAAAATAGTCAAAGTTGGCTAGCAAAGTAAAATAAAATATGAAAAAAACAAATACCCGGCCACGCCTACCCAGTTGGCCACGCCCCCCAGATCCCCTGAGGGCAGCCACACTGCTGATGCGGCCCTCAATGAAATCGACTTTGACATCCCTGCTCTAGATCATATTTATTCAAAACTCTGCATGATTTTTTTCTAAAATTAATCCAAAGTTCTTCCACACCCTATTCATTTGAGTATAATGTATAAGCTTCTACCGACCATAGATTCCTACTTTCATGCATACTCATACTATTCTATATGACACCATTTCACCATTTCTCGCATTCTTTTTAATTGTTTATTTATCTTTGCTTTCCTGTATGTAGCGATCAACTCCACAAAATCAGATCACTTTCATTCGGTTTTATTACACTATTCCTCTTAGCTTCACAACATAATTAGGTATTTTTGCAGCCCATTCAGTACTTCACAGAATTTTTACAAAAAAGAGAAAACAAAACATCAGTTGTCCCCTGAATACCAATAACTAGCTGTATTGTATATATATTGTGTGTATGTGTGTGTGTGTGTATGAATGTACAATTCATTCCTAACTTTTTCAAGCACTTTTTTCTTGCTCTTTCTCTCTCTCAGTCTCTGATTTGATTCTGAAATTTGGGGCTGCAGCTATTTGCTCCCTACCTTTACAGCAAATGGGAGGGAAATACACCAGTGTGGAGTGACCTTTTCAGCACGTCTGGTCTACTATTCTGAGAAAATATTATTCATTTTCTCAACCTAGACATTTTTACATACTACTATCATAACTCACTTTATATACCATTTTTCTGAATCTAAAATGTCCCAGCATTAGAAAATAATATTTTAATTCTTTCTCTGCCCTTCTGCTTAATTTATTATATTTGTTAGGTATTTTCCTTCACCTGCTGAAGGAATTTAATAAAATCTGCCCATTTGTGTAAAAATGCATTTAATGTCATATCTAGTTTGGGCCTCAGAGAAACTGGGATTCTTTGCATATCTCAAAATTAGTTTGTGTACTTCAGTTTATGAGAAGCAAAACTACTTGCCTGCTAGTCGTCTTTTTCCATTTTAGGGGGAGCCAGGTGACCCTGGAGAGGATGGCACGAAAGGAACAAAAGGAGAAGTTGGTTTAGCTGGCCTGCCAGGAGAACGGGTAGGTTCCAGGTGTTACACTGCACGTTTAAACAAGGAAATCTGGCGCCTGCTTCAGCTATTCTAATCATACAGTTAAACATGGAGGAAAGGAATGTGGGGGCACATTGGCACTTTTTAATCCTTCCCCTTTTCTAGCATCACTCCAGGATTTGAGACGGAGTTAAGCTTTTGAAATAGATAATCTTCTCCAATATTGAAAGAATTTCTTGCAATTGAAAATAATCATAATAGGGCTTCAAACTCAAATAGGAAGATTAAAGTCCTCTGCTTCTAAAGCTCACAGAAAAGAATTCATTAATTAATGCTGGCAAGTGTCAGTGCACTCCTAATGCAGTCGGTCACTCCCTCCTGCAGTGAGAGAATGAAATAGGAAGAGCCCAAGATGAAAGAATGGCTTGACCAAGTCTTTGCAATGTCAACAGTAGTAAGGGGAGATGGGAAGAGGCTTTGGGAGGGCCTACAGTCGGAGAAACTGGTGTCAGCCATTCCTTTTCCACAAGAGAATTGCAGAGACATCTTTTCCCCATCTCTTCCAGGGAATTGAAGGTCCCAGAGGGGTCCCTGGAATTCGTGTAAGTCTTTTTTCCCCCCTTTTCATGTGCTTCAGAGGGGAACGTAATGCTGTTGCTTCCTCAGGGATTGTGGAATAACGGAGGGCCCAGTCTGCATCATCATTGTTTTGCTTACATGGCATGTCAATTGTCTCATTTTGCAGGGTGACCCTGGAGATCGAGGCCCAGTGGGAGAGAAGGTAAAGAGTTCTGATTATGTCATTCACTAGAAGAGATGATGAAAGAAAAGACACTGGCAAAAGCCACGAAAGCCCACCAAATATTTTTTATAAAGCTACACTTCTTTAAATGTAAGACCTGATATTTCGTAGAGAATTTGGAAAGAACGTTCTTTTTTTTTTCTTTTCTTTTTTTTAAAAATAAGCAAAGTAGCCTTTATTACTGCAGAAAAAAGTGAATTGTGTAAGAATTATTGAATGGGCCATGTCCATGGTCTCATGAGCAATAATTTCATTAATTCCCACAACTTCTACTTGTTGCCATGGTTGTTTTCTCATTTACTTATTCATTCAAATTTTTCTTCAGGGTGATCGAGGTCCTCCAGGCCTGGATGGTCGGAATGGCTTGGATGGAAAACCTGGACAAATAGGCCCTTCAGGCCAAAGAGTAAGTCTGATACTTGATACCTTCAGGTATCTCAGGACTACAGCTCTTAGATTTAGCAGCTGCAAAGCCACAATGATGCTGCATTACTCTTAGCAAAGTCAGCTATTTATGGGAAGCTGCTGCTAAGTCCAAAAGAGTATTTTGAACATTTTGTATTGATACCAATGCTCATAATAAAGGAGTCACACTGAGCATCATCTGGTTAGTTCCAAAATATAAAAGTTAAATTATCATTGGTTTTTACTGGAGCATATTAATTGATTTTATATATGCAAGTTTTATTTTTATGGCCTTGTTAAGCAGAACAATATAAAAAAGGGATGTTTTTGATGTGTTGAATCTACTGTACAAATGTTATGTACATTTTATGGGATCATCACTGTAGCTATTTGTCACCTAGAAAAAAAGGGAAGTAAAATAACTTCATTTAGGAGATTGCAACTGGGCTCATATATCACATTGCACCATAATGCGAGGTGCATTGAGTTGGGTTGGATTGGATGGATTGGAGTGGCGAGTTGCACAACTTTAGCAAATATGTTTAAACAAATATTTTGCGGAACTGCAGATAAAAGACAATGACATGACACAAGGCACAGTTCAATGTGTGACTTCTGATTACATCCTTGCTTTATTTTCTCAGGGTGATCCAGGAAAGCAGGGTGATCCTGGTCGAGATGTAAGTATAAAAAAAAGCCACTGACCTCTGACAAGCCTATAACATGAATAGTTATTTTCCTCTTGTTTAATTGATTTCTGGGTCATCTGTGTAGAGCTTAGTTAGCATTCTTTCTCATATTGAGGAGCTGGTACATTTTCTATCCTAGATTACTAAATTTGGTTACCATGTATATCTTTAGAAGAGGAGGGTCTCTATTCTATTCTGCATATCCACAACAGTCTGCTTTTTTAAAAAACAGGGCTTGCCAGGTCAGCGTGGAGAGCAAGGTCCTCCTGGACCACTTGGCCCACTGGGATCTCCAGGAATGTCTGTAAGTAAAGTGGTTAAAAGACTGATCGGCATCCACCGCCTATATGTAA